>NC_058133.1:127397931-127473041 GCF_016433145.1 Gracilinanus agilis
GAAGAAGAGGAAGAAGAGGAAGAAGAGGAAGAAGAGGAAGAAGAGGAAGAAGAGGAAGAAGAGGAAGAGGAAGAAGAGGAAGAGGAAGAAGAGGCAGAGCACTTTTCATTCACGAATGAGTTATGTAAATTATCTGAATATCCAGATTTGGATTAGGGCTGGAAGTTAAGTTTCTGGAATCTCATTCAGCTCTGAAACAGTACAACTTTCTCTGGAACAAGTATCATGTTGGTTTTCATAGCTAATGTAGAAAAAAAGAAATTAAAAGACAAAGGTAGTTAAAATCCATAATAAGAAGCATAGGTATGCATTAGCTACATTATACTGTACATGTCAGCTGAGTAGTTCAAAACTTAGTATATGCCGCCCACACCCCATCCCCAATTTGGTGTTTTCATTTGAGTTACTTCCTGAACTTATGACATGGAGAAGAGAAAAATGGGATTCAATCATGGTGTGGTAGTGCCATTCATCTTCCTTAGTAAAATGGGAAAACTATCGAATTGGTAAATAAGGGCCTTGGACTATTGTAAGCATGAATAAAACATATTAAATATTTGGTGGCAAGGGATTTCCATTAGGCTTTCGTGGGAGTTAATAAATCAACAGAAACCACTTACTGAAACGTTTTCATGGGTCCAGTGGAATTCTAAGCAAATAGCAGGTTTAAGAATGAAAAGTCACTTATATTTTAAACATCATCTAGTGTTCAAAGAAGTGTAAAAGATGCTTAAGTGTTAATATTTTATGTTTCCCTGCTCTCAGCAGTAATTGCAGCCCATTAAATAGAATGCTAAGCCATAGCTGTTAGCACTGGCATGGGACCAAGAAAATACTGAGCCTTCACAGAAGGGGGTTAATTGCTACATGAAGAGGTAATTTATTAAGGAACACTGAAGCCCTGTATACTCCCAAACATGAAGCTAAACTGCAAGATCTTATGTGAATATTACATTTGATGATCAGGGCTTTTTCTACAATGGACTTCACAGTTAGCCAAGTCTAGGGAGCTGGGGGGGAGGGAGGAGAGAAAGAAAGAAGTTGACTCCATTTTTCTCTTTGGCTTCCATAAACCTTAACTTGGTGCCCTCCAGTCTGTCACTCTACCCATCACCCCTCCCCCCAAGGAAAGTTTGCTGTTCCATAAAATATATAGTAGCTGATGAGAAACACTCATATAAAGTGTCAGACTAAGAAGCTGGATCCCATGTCCTTTACAAAGTAAATAGAGTTCACTGTGAAGGATTCTACCAAGTGTCAGGATCCATTTTCACAATTTGTCAGAGATGGTACTTTTCAGAACTTATCTCTCTAGGTTAGCTACCTTTTCCATCAAAGTTTAGATCAATGCTATTTGGATTATTAAATATCACATGTGAAGGAAATAGCTGTCTCCCATGTGCCAAGCCTGGGGCCTCTTCCAAGGCAAACTACTGCCCCTAATCTAATATATCTCATTGGTCATGGGCTCAGAAGGTTTAGCACTGGACAGACCTGAGAAATCAGACTTCTGACTGTGTAAATGGAAGAAATTCAAGTGGCAAGTCTACACTAAAGATTCCCAAACCAGATAAGAGTCCCTGGCAGCCAGGAAGAGAAAAGAGATTGGCCTGAATTGCTAATAGTTCCTTGGTTACTCTGGCAACAGCTTTTGGGTTTGCAAATTTGTCTTTCTGGTTCCAAGGAAGAACAGTGACCACTGTGTCTTTCCTTCAAATGTGGTTAAAGGAAAATTTCTTTGAAAGGAATTTCAGGCTAAAATAGAAACTTTGTGGTTTTTTTATTCAAATCAATTCAACAAGCAAATGTTAAGTGCCCACTATGTGCTGAGGCCTGTGGTAGGTTTTGGGGAAGCAAATATCAAAATAAAATTGATCCCTGTCCTCAAGGAGATTTTGCTCCACTGAAGGACTGCAATGATTACATTAAAATACCTAACCAGATCTGTGACCTTAGTGATTTGGAAGTTCTCTTCAGTGAAATAATGTCCATGTCTTGTCCATAAACTTCACCATATGTTTGAAGGTGGAAAAAGGGTGCATTCAACTTTCTGGAAGCCTTCCTCAATTCTCCTAAAATGTTGAGGGAATTAGTGGAGCACTCAGGTTGTCCATCTGTCATCCATTCTTCTTAACAAGTGAATAACCCGTCTTTTCTTCCTATGGTAGGATTCCTTGATAAAATTGTTTACTATTGCTCTCCTTTTAAGTTCCTCATTGGTCATTTGTTAACAGACCAATCATCATACCCACCATGAACTTCTATATTTCCCTTTGTATGATATTCACTTTTAGTTGTTTGGAAGTTTTACCTCATATTTCACTGTCATATAGCAGCAATAGGAATAGATTGGTAATTTTGAAAAGAGGGACCTCTACTTTCATGGGAAGGTTGAGGTCAATAAAGGAGCTTTATAAATTCCAGAGGCAATCCAGGCAAATTTCTGTTGTTCCACTCTGTTCCGTTCCATTCAACTCTAATTTATTTTTCATTTACAACAGAGGTTCTTAATCTGGAGTGAATATATGGATAAGTGTCAGAAGATTCATGAATTTGGGTAAGAAAAAAAACTACATCCTGATTTTCACTGACCTTTAACTGAACTTTAGCCTTTCTTTCAAATATATATGAACATTATTTTGAAAATGAGCCCATGGGCTTTATCCAACTGCCAAAGGAGACCATGACATGATAGAAATTGAAAATAAATTGAAAGATAAATATAGATAAGTCTAAGAAAAGAAGCACAGTGATCTAGATGATATAGATATGGCTGGACATAGACATATGGCTATGGCTGGAAAAGCTCTAAAAGGCATTCAAAAATGCATGTTAAAAACTGGGAAAAGACGTTTTCTTCCACTATATCTTTTCAGTATTGATGGAAGGGTGAAACTCCTTTGAATGATTACAATATTTCCAGAAAGTCCTGAAGTTTTCTGGAGCCTGATGCAATCAGCATAATGTCATCTGCAAATTGAAGTATCTGGAGGATATCTCCACCCACAGGGAATCCTCTCTCTCACCTAAACTCTGGGCCTGATCTCCTCTGGTCTAGTGGCGAATACCTTTGGCAAGCACTCATCTTTTTGTTTAATGCCTCAATTGATGTTCATTATCTGAAGCTCATTGAATAAGATCATTTCTGTTGCTATTTCTTCCATGGAATTTTGAAAGATTTTGACGAGAAATATTTGGTTGCCAAAGAGCCTTAAAGGTCATGTTTTATAGTGCCAAATCAAATGTTCTTTGTAATCAACAAACAGTAAGCAAAATGGGATCTTATATTCTCTGCATATTTAAGTTATTGTAAAATGGTGAAGATAAGCTTCATGCTTGATCATCTCCTGTTAGTTTTCTTTTTCCCTACTAATATTCTCCTGAAGGGTTCTTTTTAACTTGTGTCTAGATGACCCTCATTAAAAATTCTATTCTCTTTTTAAAAATACTTCTAGAAATACTTTCTGTCTTAAAATCAATACCAAGTATCAGTTCCAAGAAAGAACATCAGTAAGGTCTGTCAGTGATAGTGAACCTTTACCAAGTTCCAGTGCCCATAAGGCAAATTCAAGCTGTCTGTGAGCTGCTGCATTATCAGAGAGAACAGAGGGAAGAAGTGCTTGATTTGGTGGGAAGAGAGAGGGGTACAAGGTGGACAGAGGGGCGTGGCATGTAAAAAATGTTCACCAGCACTGGGTAGAGAGGGAAAGGAGCAGTTCCTGGAGTCCCCTCTCTGCATGTGTGCCAGGTCTTCACCAGTGTTAGAACTGTTATTAAGTGATTTGCTTGTTGTATAGATAGAGTTCTGAGGCCAGAAAAATTCTTTCCTTATTTATTTGAGCTTTCCTCTCCCCTCTTGCTCATCCTTGCCCTCCTATGTAACAATAATAACAATAACAATAATAATAACAATAACAAGCATTTCTATAGCATTTTAAGATTTGCAAAGCACTTTACAGATACTTTCTTACTTTATTCTCACAAAAATCCTGGGAGCAAGGTGTTATTATTCTCATCTTTATTTTATAGCTGAGGAAACTAAGACTGAGTCTTTCTGACTCCAAGCTCAATATTTTATTCACTATAATGACTGCTTCAACATTCCCAATTTTCATGTTACTCCTGCCTTTCTCCATCTATATTATCAAAAATCCCATGTATCACAGCTAAGTTTTAGAAAAATAGTCTCTTCACTTTCAGACCACCCAATAGCATTTGCTTATTAGATCAAATAAATCTCTAACAGATAATGCCAGAGAGACATTTTGGAGCAGTCATGCCAATCAACTCATGCCTGTACTATTGGCCAACCATGGGATGGAAGAAGGGAAATGTTTCAACCAAACCCAAAAAGAGCAGTTAACGGTACCTTTTCTATTTTTTTAAACCCTTGACTTCTGTGTATTGGATCCTTGGTGGAAGAGTGTTAAGGGTGGGCAATGGGGGTCAAGTGACTTGCCCAGGGTCACACAGCTGGGAAGTGTCTGAGGCCAGATTTGAACCTAGGACCTCCTGTCTCTAGGCCTGACTCTCAATCCACTGAGCTACCCAGCTGCCCCCCGACAGTACCTTTTCTAAGGGTGGGAACTAGGTATAAGTTCAGCTGACATAATCTCAATGCTATCCTGAAACTGATATAAAGCTTCATCACTCCTGAGTCCTCACCTTGGAGCACACTCTCCTCTACATATACATTCACTAATAACTCAAGGCATAGACTCCCTTGAACAATGCTCATACACTGCAGATATGACATAAGGAAAGATATTCAAAACCAACACTGCAGGTACCATGGCTGCTTATTCTTTATAACCTTATATTCTCTTCCCCAAACTTGTTCCCTACAAACAAAATAAGGCTCTCTACATGCCAAAAAATCATTCTCCACTACAAACCTTCTTGTCTCCAAAGAATAATAATATAGCAATAATAATAAACTTTCATTTTAGCTTTAAGGTTAGCACATATTAGCTCATTTGATATTCATAACAACCCTTGAAGTAGATGCTACCATTTTACAGATGGGAAAACTGAGGCTACCAAGGATTGATTGTCTTGCACAGCTAGTATATGAATTTAAATTCATCTTCTATATGTGAAGTTCCACACTTTTCCACTTAGTTGTCTCAAAGTAACACTTTAGCTTTGCCTTCACTAACCATTAATGTATCTCTATCTGGTAAACCTTATAGTGATGTTGGCACTTACTTCACCAGCTGCTTCCAAATGTTGAAAATTTTGGAGAAAACTTTCTTCCCACAATGAAAAGGAACCTGCAGGACATCTTCCAAAATCTCAGAGCTTCTTCATCCCAATCTTGTCCAGCCACTGTTGGCCTTTTCAAGGTCTTTTTGATAATGAGGAGACAATTTTATCACTGTTCTACTCCCTATTTCCCCTCAGCTTCCTATTTGGAGTCCAAGAACCAAGGAGTTCTTCCATATATGCTTTTAAATGAAGAGGGGAAACCTCCACTTTGGAGCAGGAGACAGCCTCACTCTGATCCAAGAATGATGTTTAGTGTCCATACTATCCTGGTTTCCATTATCTAAAGGTGGGTGTGCATTGGCCAGGGACTCCTAGAATATCCAAAGGTAATAAACCTCATGGGAAAAAGGATGGTCTCTCTTCTCCCTGAATCTATGAGTCCATAGGTTTTTAGAGGGACCTAAAGGGAGTTGCCTACTCTGCCCATTTGTTTCTTCTTTCCCTGATTCTTGAAATACTTAAGTTGGTTGTGTGAAATTCATACTAATTAAAGTCACCTATGTTGACTGCTTATCTTTTTTACTTAACTATGTTGTAGCATTACAAAAATTAAGGTGATGTTTAAATTTGTCATTCTATTTTATGTTAGATGTATGTGATTACACTAACCTCTGTTCATATATTCTTAGTTTCTATGGTGGATCAATTATTCATGTGCTATGGCCATATAGTTATAAATTAAAGCAACTAGAGACAATACTGCGGACATACTTTTTTTGTTGTTGTTTTTTCAAGTCATTCTAGTCGTTAGGGTTTGAGAGGTGTGTGTGAATGAGAATGTGTTTTGTTTTTACTTTACTAGTGTTTCCTTAATTGGACTACATTTTTTAAATGAGAACCTTTATTGTGGAATATTGGTCTTCTGTTCCCCAGCCTAGTCAGTATAAATCAGAAAATAAATTTTCAGGAGACTAGGTGGTGGGGTGGGGCTGGGGAAGTAGAGAAATAGGAGGCAGACTTATGATTTCACTGCTGTGGGGCAATGGATTCAAAATAAAATAAAAACAGGGGCCACTAAAACACACATAAAGATCCCTATGGATTTATTGACTTTAGAAAACCACAAATTAACATTACATCCTATTGTATTTTTATTTGTTCATTTATTTTTTAAACATTTCCCAATTACACATGCTCCCACAAATCCTTCACTATGAATTGACCCAATATGCTGGATTTGTGGAATCACATGGGTAAGAATCACACAATAAGAAGCCATGGATGAGTTATGATCTACAAATACATCATTAATACCTATTAGTCTAATGAGTTATTCCTAAAAATTCTTTAAAGGCACCTTAAGCTGTAAGTAAATGAATATTTTGAATAGTATATTAAATTACTTTGATGGTTTACACTTTTTTGTTGTTGTTGAGAGATGTTCACAGAACCAAAAACACTGGTAACCATTAATCTCTATATTAATGGACAGTACCCATATCAGAAAAATCACAGCTCTTTCAATGTATAAAATTAGAATTGCATTTTCTAACTTTAAATGAAATGCCAAGTTGTCTAATTTCTTCCCCAAAAATGAACATGATCCTTTATTCCATTTTGGAATATCCTGCCTTTTCAATTTTGGAATTAATTTATCTAGAAGAAGTGGTTTTGAGTATCCAAGTCGATACCTCTTTTCTTTCCTTCTAAAGGTTCTAAATTTAGGGGCTTGAAAGAAAAGGCAGTTAGGCGAATAGTTTAGCAATCCCAAAACTTAGTATTTGACTTGGAATTCAGCCATACACATGTAAACTCTGTGTCTTGCCAAAAACGAGCAAGGAGTTCTGAAGTAATCAATAATTGCTTCACATGTGTAAGATAATTTTGTTTTAAAAATACTCTAATTTAATTTTCCTTTTAGATATTTGCCTTGTGTACACCCCTACATGATGGTATTTTGAAGTCTAAACTGGAAAATAATTGTTAAATGATAACTTTGCTTTTGGATTGATATGAGTCAATTTACTTCTTCTATTCGTGGCAGGGCATAATGCAATAAAAGAGAAGACTCAGGTTATAGCCACACACTTAAAGAATAAAAAATTAAAAACTTAAAAAATCCAGAAGAAAAATCTTGGTAACCTGTGCCTGAAATTTGTTATGAAAAGATGACAAAAAGATAATATTTGAATTGGGACAAGCTATCCTCTTGATGGTGACTGATCATTATAATGTAGATTGGGTTAGAAAGAAATTATTTGATCCTTGTCATACATATGCATTTGTCCTATGTAGAGGGAAATTATTTCATGCCTCTAGCCCTTGTTGCAGGCAGATATTTCCATACTGTAATATAAGATGAGATCCTAAAATACTCGGAAGCTTATTTACTGTTTTCTGATGATACAGAGAGAATTCATGTTGGAATCCCACAGTGATTCTAATCATATTTATTATAGCAGCTTGGATCATTTTTCAGAAAAGCAAGAAAAGTTCCAGAAGAAAAAAAATTGTTGGATTTGCTGATCTTGGACACAATATGTTTATATTCAGCATTTTATCACCCATTGGTCTTGGAGATAGAGGGTTTTTCCTGAGGTTAACTTCTAATATTTCATCCCACTGAATGGAAAGAAAGTTTATTTGAAAGGGTAAGCACAGTATTGTCATTTTGCCAAGTAGACTACAGATATGATGTATTTAATTAATATCATGACTAAGAGCACTGACAATGACAATATTCTAACATGCTTTAATTCTTGATTTCCAATCCAGAAACAAAAAGGTACATTAATATCCTAGGAGGGTTCAAACAGCTTCTAAGATTAACAAAGATCTATTGGATCATTCTTAGTAAATTTCCTTTGAGGATATCCCATCAACATATCTACACAATTCTTCCCCAATCAGAACAAGACAAGTGCCAGAAGATAGGTGTTAGGGAGAGCTCCATAATACCAGATGACCAAGAAGGATTTTAGATAGAGGGAGATTACTAATATTCACTTTCAGCATTGCTGACTAGGCTCCTGCCCCTCCTCAAGTGAATGTGGAATCTACCTCCAGATTGTTTACAAGAGGCAAAATCAAAGAGCCATTAACTCCTCTGAACCTCAGTTTCCTCATCTATAAAATAAGGTTAATCATAAGCTACTGCCTTACAGTATGGTATGTAAAGCACTTTGAACATCTTTTTTTTTTAATGCTATGCAAGATCATGGATTTAGAGCTGAAGGAATACTTAAAGGCTATTGAGTCTAATTCCCTCATTTTACAAATAGGGTAACTGAAGCTAGAAACAGCTAGATGATGTAGAATGTAGAGTCCTGGGGCAAGATTCAGGTCAAGATGAGTTCACATCCAGACTCAAATACATACTAGCCATACGACTCTAGGCAAGTAACTTAACCTCTATCTACCTCAGATTACCATCAGTAAAATGGGAATAATAGTAGCACTTATTTCCCAAGAGTTTTGTGATCAAATGAGAAGGTGCTTGTACAGTGCTTTGCAGAGCCTAAAACACTATAGAAATGTTTCCTCTCATTATTACATAGAAGGGCAAGGATGTATAAGAGGGAAAAGGAAAATCAGGAGGAATAAGGATAGAAATAATAACTTTAAAGCATTTATTATGGTGCCTGGCACGTAGTAGGCACTTAATAAATAAGTTTTCTCTTCCAAAAGACTGGATTCGTGGAATTTTGCCTCAAGGAATAATAAAGGATGAACAAAGATACTATATAATTGGTACAGTATCAGTGGGGAGGTCCAGAAGCAAAGGTAAAATCAAAGTAGGGCATCCAAAGTAAGCATGTGTCTTGGGGCAAAGACAAGCCAGAATACTGGAGGCAATCAGAGTAACTATGTGGCTAATCATGTTAGACACATCTGACTAAAATTCTATTCCATCTAGGCAGTCAGGTACACCCTGACCAGAGCTCTTATTCAGATACCTGTAGTAAAGGACCCTGTTTGTAACTGAGAAGTGCCTTTGGCCACTCCAATTCTAGACTCGACTCACTTGCATCAAAAAGTATCCCTAAAGGCCTTGTATAGCCTTCAGACAAGATGGAAACAAGGTCTAGGTGTGCCAGAATTTCCTCAGAACCTTTATCTACCACTGTTTTCCTTCTTCCTCCAACAGGGAATAATGTTTCCATGAAACTGTGTCTGACAGTCATCTTGACTAAGTATGGATAGACTGGCTGCCCTATGAGGGGACCTAAGTCCCTAAAGATAGTTGGAATTATATTTTTCCCAACTTGGGAACAGATGAAGCTACTGGGGGATTGAGACCAGAGGGCAGAATTTTCTGCTAGAGAAGCTATTTTTAAAATTTCTCTGGAGAGAAACAAGGTGAGAATTGGAGAAAATGGAGAGCCAAAGCAATAGCAAGTGAAGGATAGCTTCCAGGAAACTAACTTACCTTTGTAGCCACTAAAGGCTTTTCTTTTAACTGGTTTTCTCCTTGGTTTATTAAGGGAAATGAGCAGGAATACCAAAGCTATTGGAAAAATAGGGAATTTATTTAACTTTATGTTTCTCCTTTCTGCTTTGCCACGTGTAAGAGGTGTTATGGTTTATTACCAAGAATTTCTCTGCCATTTTAAATTTTGTTCATTGCTTAATTCTAATTTTTTAAGCAATGATTTTGTATCTTGAGCATACCATGTGCTGATAAACATTTAAGAAATGTTCTCTGGAAAAACATATACCTATGACACACTTGTGAATATAATCTGCATTATCCACCCTTTATATAACTTTCTTAAGTATAGATTTTCAACAAAACAATAAATCAAGTCCTGATTTGTAGTGCTTGCATATTCCAATGTGTAAATGCTCACATTGAAAACTTAACAATAGGTTCTCTTAAGCCTGGCCAAGCTGGTATCCCCATGCTATTGTCCCATGTACAATGTCCTTACTTTAAAGGTATAGTATGTACAAATCATTTCAAAAAGAATTTAAATGTGTATGGGTTAAAAATTAAAGTAAGCAAGCTCAGCAAGTTAGATCAATTCTTCTTGAAATGATTTGTATTTGTAATTTGCACATCCAAGACAAAATGTATGGTTCTTATGTCTTAAACAACTGTATTGACAGGAGTTGGGTTTGAATTGGCTTGATTTTTTGAAAGAGAGGTAAGAGCAGGTGTGGACAGTTTACAGATCAATAAGAAATGAAGATCAAATACCCTGATATGATGCCCTAGGTCAAAGGAGAAATGAGTTGGATGAATAAAAATCTTTTCACAAATAAAATTTTCATAATGACTTCATTGGTAAGATATGATTTTCCCATTTACTTTAAGCTGGTGCTAGCACTGATGCTGAGAACGATGTCAAAAAGCCATCCAGTGTGATATTAACTCTCATTTGGGATCTTTTACTCATTAAGTTTAAAAGATTTGGGGTTGGTTCAGATGCTGATCTGAACTGGAAGCAGTTGTCAAATAACTTTTTGAGGACTCTCTAAATTCTGTCATAAATCCCCTTTTTCTACTTCTCTCCAAAAGTTCTTTATCCTTAAGCAACTTGAAAAAAAATTCTGGGAGAAAAATGGTGACAAGATCTTAAAAGAGACTGCTATTCCTCGAATTGCAAAGTTGGTGTAAATAAGCCATGTTTTAAAAGGTAAGCAAAAAAAGGGGGAAAAATGGAAAAAATAGGGAGGCTAAAAATAAATGGCTAAAAAAGAAAAGTTCCTGTAATTTTAGGTTTAAAATATGAGGCTGAGTAATCAAGGAAAGTATTTTTACTGCCTCGTCAATATTTTTCCTGGAAGCTGGGGTAAATAGACTTTCTTCAGATCTGTAGTGTGCGTGCCTAATGGTCTTAGGTGTCTCTGACCACAGAATAACTTTATCCTTAAGAAATACAGCAAACAGGAACTCTGTGGTCACAGCATTCCTCCAAAAATAAATAAATAAATAGATGTATATAAATAAAGGTCCTTTGCCAGATGATAGACAATTTATACCTCGTCAGGAAGTTCTTCTCTTTTGGGGGAATCTTCCTTATCCATCTTTGTTTCCATCACATTGAAAAGAAGCCCTACTTGGCTAGGACTGAACAGTATCATGTTTTCTGCCTCACTTGTATATACTTTCATTTCAATGCCTGACGCCCAAGAGTGCTGGAAAACATAATCAAAGTTGGCTTTTTTTTTCTTTTCCTCCTAAACTGAGACCTTATTTATTTATCCTGATGGTGAAAAACCCAGAGGCTTTCATCTTTTCTGAACTTCTCTCCCATAGGAACTGAGGGCCATGAAGAGCTGAACAAAACTTGAAAGCAAAAAAGAAAAAAATGCTCATGGATGTCCTGAGACTCACATAACTCTCCAGCTTTCGATGTGCATGGGATTTTATGAGGCACTTGCCTAGAAGACCGCTGTTAGGGTGAACAAAAAAAAAAAAAGACATTTTGTTGGCTGCAAGGGGTTCGGCCTCTGACTGTGGCACCCCTCCACAAACTGATTCATTAGGTCCTGCTGATCCCAGCGTCGAACTGAAATCCATCACTTGACTAACTGGCACTCCCCAAGACTCCGTTTCTTGGTTATTTAACGCCATGTGGAAGGTAGATGCTGGCTATTGTCAGGGGAAACAAATGGCTATATCAGACTCCCATACATCACCATGAAGGCCAAGGATACAGTGTGTGCTTTCCTGTCAGACATGACTAATAGGTGCTCAATCTGAACTTGGCCAAGGAGCAGCCAGCATAGTTAATGGGGAGCAAAGTTTGCCCTCTCTTTTCAAAAGCCCAATGTGAACCAGTGTACAATTTATCTGATTGCTCCTGGCAGAATAGGTTCAAAATTCACCTGGGTTAGGAAAGACTGCAGTTTTACCCAAAGGGGTCAGTGCTTTTTTAGGTCATTAAATGTTCTTAGAATGTGCCCACCCAGCATCAAGCCATCTAGTCAGTTCAGAATTACATGTAGACTAAAGAGCTGTTTTAAGAGAAATAAAACTCTTTAACATATCTTTGCAATTGTGGTGCCCGGTGCCTTGCATACAGGAAGTGTTGGTTGATTGATTTAACAAATGTATTTAATTCATCACTTTCAAGAAGTAAAAGGAGAGTTTTGAGAAAAATGTAGCTTAATTTCTAGGAATTGCTTACCTCTAAGCTGAGCTTGACAAGATAAGCTCTGAGGTCCCTGCTAGCTATATAATAAATACTATGATGTTCTGACTTCAGGATGGGCTATTGAGGTCAGTCTGAGTATATTCAGAACAGAGCAGGAAATTTTGAGTGGACATTGTAGAGTCCAGCCACCACAGTCCCCCACAAGAGGGCTCTGGGTGTCAATGTCATATAAAGTAGTTAGTGTGACCTTCAGTCCATCCCAACATATCATCATTGATGTTCTAAAGTTTGCTGTCACATAGGTTTAAAAAAATTTATAACTTGCTTCTTCTGGGGATTTTGCTACTCTGCAGGATAGGAAAATGATCTTGTAGGATTTTTGTATGGGCTAAGGAAGAGGAGAGTGAAGGGTAATCTGCTATTTTATTGTGATGCATAATTCTCATTTATAATTATATTAATAATGTATCATTTTCAGGAGTAAAGAAAGGTCCATGTGGATAGCAATTCATGTCCCTGAGAGATGGAAACTATTCTATCCTTTGTAGAGGGCCAGCGATAGCAAGATAGCTTTAGAAATATATATTTATATATAGGATCTTTAATATATTAACTTCTGCTAATATGGAGGAGCTTAAATTGACTTTTCTTCCAAATGTCAGTCCTGGAAAGGAGAGAATATTGGTCCATGACAAAATGCATGTGTACACATGTTTTTGTGTGTTTATGTGTATATACCTTGAGGGGTGGAGGGGATGCTGTTAACCCAGAATTCAAAGCTTAGGGTTTGCCTAATATAGATGCAAAAGGCAATTCTTTTCTTCAAGCCTTAAACTGATTTAAAGCATTACTTGTAGAATCTTTTTCAGGGGATCAATCAAAATTTCCAATGGGACTAGCAAATATTTAGTCTAAGAAGACATGGAGTGACCTAAGGTGGAAACTAGAGGAAAGGTAGCTTTTAGGCCAAGAGATAGGAGTCAGTCAAACAATAAAGAAACATTTATTGTTTACTATGTGCCAGGAAATGTAAACAATATAAGTAGTTACCCTATGTAATCATGTAAATAACTAAAGAATCCTGTAAATAACCATTTACATAGAAAATATATGCAGAGCGGAAGAAAGGTAATATAGAAGGAAAGACTTTAAAACTTGGAGATCTGGTAAAGGTCTCCTGCCCAAAGTGGAAGTCAAAGAAGCTGAGGCAGAGATGAGAATGAAGAATATTGTGGGTATGGGAGCTGCCACTGCAAAGAGGCTGTTATATTTCAAATTCTCTAGAGACTATATCTTAATTTATAATTACTTATTAAATAATAAAAAAAAAACAGGCCAAAGAAAGAAAAGACACCAGTCATACATGGTCTGTCATTCTCTTAGCAGCCTCCTCCCTGAGCTGGTTTACAACAGCTCCAAGCCAGTCCTCAGGCATGCCAGCCCTCCCTTCACAAGTGGAGCCAGACTACACCTACACACTGGCGTTCCCCTAGCCAGCACCAAGCCAAACTCCTTGCACTGGGGCTTTCCTAGCCACCTTCCCCCAGCAAGCTGTTCAGCCAAACCATGGGCATACCAGAGCTCTCTTAGTCACCTCCTCAGTCTGTGATTCTGGGGTAAGAAGAACCTAATTCTTTCCTCTATTCCAATTTAGGCTCTTTGTGACATCTCTTTCCCAAGACCCTCAGGTTTGGAGCACTCTGGCCTCAGTCCAGACAAGATGCCAAGAGACACCACACAGTCCTTAGAATGGCCATGCATCATCAGTACACCAACATGGCAGGGAGTACTCTGCTTGTTGCCTCAGACAGGTATAATGCAGAGGTTTAGAAGTAGGATTCTTTTCTTTAAAATCCTAAGGTTGTCTTGGGGTGCCAAAAAAGGGGTACAGGCTAATGTCAAATCTCCACAGGACAAAAGATGAGAGATGGAGTGCATGTGTTAGAAAGAGCAAATTGGCCATCGTAACTCCTAGAGTACATAGTGGGGAGTGTTATATAAGAAGATTAAAAAGGTAGATAGGGACTCAGTTATGAATGGCTTTAAAAGTTACTTTATATTTGATCCCAGAAGTAACAGGGAACCATTGAATTTCCTTGAGCTGAAGACTAATTGGTCAGATTTGAGCTAAAAGAAAATCACTTTAGCAGCTGAATGGAAGATAGTTTGGAGGAGTAGGAGACATGAGGCAGGGAGACCAGACAGAAAGATCTTGGAATAATCCATCTGAGTGCTGATGAGGACATAGGAAGGTAGTTGTATGAATGAAGAAAAGGGGACATATACAATCAATATTATAAAGGTAGAAATTCTAAAATTTGATAACAGATTAAATATGTGGAGTGAGTACAAGTGAGCAGGCAGGCAGGCAGCAAGCATTAGGCTCTTACTTTGTTTAAGGTATTATGGTGAGGAGTAAAGGGTGACCCTTTATGAACCTGAGTGATTAAGAAGAAGGTAATGTCATCAACTGTAAGAAAAATTGGGAAGGGGAGAGAGTTGGGGAGAGAGGAAAGATGATAAGTTTTGTTTTGTACATATTGTGTTTTCAATCCTTATGATTGATTCCAATTGAAGATGTCCAAAAGGCAGTTGGTAATATAGCATAGAGGTCAGGTGAGAGTCTACATATACTCATATATTGGATATAAATCTGCTGCACAAAACTTATAATTACTTACATGGGAGTTAATGAGATCATTAAGTGAAATACTATATAGAAAGAAGAAAAAGGGACCCAGAACAAAGCTCTGAGGGACACCCATTATTAGAAGGTTGATGATTCAATGATGATTCAGTAAATTAGATTAAAAGAGTTTTCATAAAAAATAGGAGAGCAAACAGAGGATAATATAATGAAATCATAGGGCAGAAAGAGCATCCTGGAAGAGAGGGCGATCAACAATGAAAATAGTACAAAGAAATCAAGAAAGATGAGGAATGAAAAAAGGTAAAACTTCCAATTAAGAGATAATGAGTATCTTTGGAGAGGGCAGTTTCACTTGAATAATGAGATTGAGAGGCAGATTAGAAAGAATCTAGAATTAAGGGGAAAGAGAAGAATTTGAGACACCTGGTGCAGATAGTTTCCTTAAAGACTATAATTGAGAAATGAAAAAGAAATATAGGATGATACCTAACTAATAGGAATGTTCAAATCATGCAAATTTTTTCTGGTTCTACTTATTTCACTCTGCATCAGTTAATTCAAGTCTTTTAAAGGTTGTGAAAGAATTGACATGCTAATACATTGTTGGTGGAGCTTTAAATTGACAATTACTATGGAAAAATTTGGAACTATGCCAAACAAGTCATTAAACTACACTTACCTTGTAAACCAGTAGTACTTCTAATAATACTAAATCCTAAAGAGATAATGAACAGAGGGAAAGGATTCAGGTGTAGCAGCATTTTCTGTATAGCAAAGAACTGGAAACAAAATAGATTTCCATCAATGGGAATTAGCTTAGCAAATTTTCCACAAGTGTATTATGACAACATAAAATAATTGGTTTTTTAAATAAATAAAAGAAATGGGGTGTAATTCATCTTCTAAATATTCACTGAAAGTTTCTCTTGGACAGCTCCAGTAGCATACAGGAAAATGGAGATGATATATGCTTCATCCTGTTTTCACATAGTTTTGATATTTTTCCCAAAGAGATAAAAGAAAAAGAAAAGGACAAACATAAAATAAATATTTATAGCCACTCTTTTCATGGTGGCAAGGAATTGGAAATGGAAAAGAAGCAGTTGAGGAATAGATTAATAAAATGTGGTTATATAATTGCAATGAAACAATATTGTGCTATAAGAATTGATAAGGGAAGTGGTTTCAGGAACCTGGGAAGATATTTAAACTGGTGAAAAATGAAATAAGCAGAACCAGGAAAACACACTAACAGCAATATTGTAATGATTATCAACTGTGAAAGATTTGGCTATTCTAATCAATACAATGACCAAAAGCAATTCCAAAGGACTCATGATAAAAAATGCCATCTATATCCAGAGAAAGAGCTGATGAATTTTGAGTGCAAATGGAATCAGACTTTTTCTTTTTCTTTTGCAATGTGGTTAATATAGAAATATGTTTTGCATGGCTTTATATGTATAATTGTTATCAAATTGCTTACTTTTAAAAAATAAATGTTAAAATTAAGTAAGATGAAAAGAAAAAAGCTCCATTTCTAATGTCAATAATCAAGTCTAATTTTGCTACTTAAAACTCATTCATTAGCTGAACAAATTATGTTATATGATGGTAATAGAATATTATTGTGCTATAAAAATGATAAACTGCTTGATTTCTATAAGAACTGGAAAGACCTACATAAACTGATGCAGAGTGAAATGAGCAGAACCAGAAGAACATTATACACAGTAACTGAAACATTGTGGAGTGATCAAATGTAATAGACTTTGCTACTGAAAGTAATGCAATGATCCAGGACAATGCCAAAGGACTTGTGAGAAAGAATGCTATCCACATCTAGAGAAAGAACAATTGAAGAAGAAATGCAGAAGAAAAACAGATAATTTATCACTTGTTTACATGGATATATGATTTAGGGTTTTGAATTTAAAAGATTACTCTATTACAAAAATGAATAATACATGGAAATAGGTTTTGAGTGATAATACATGTATAACCGAGTGGAATTGCTTGTCAGCTCTAGGAATAGGGAGAGAAAAGGGGAGAGAGAGAACATGAATCATGTAAACATGAAAAAATATTTTTTAAAATTAAGTAAAAATTATATTAATGAAAAACTCATTCACTTCAACAAATGAAGCCACATGATAATTATTTCTTCAACAATTTATGCTATTAGTTAAGTAATAATAATAATAATTATTATTATTATTATTATCATCTCATTATCATCTTTTTCAGTAGAAATGGTCCTGGGACAATTTAAATTCCTGTTATTTCTTTAATGTGTCCTTTACTACATATAACTTTTACTCAACAGGATAAAATCATTGCCTTTTGTGCTTGAGTAAAAATATTAGGACATAAATTCCTACTCTGTAGCCTCACTAAAATTAGTACTGGTAAAACTAGAGGAGTAGATAGAACAACAGGTGTGATATATACCTCATTCTGTTCCCATGTGATTTTGATCCCTGTTAAATATCTATATTTTGAAAACTCACTTCTCATAGCATGAAGATTCTAAGTATTTAGATGGCTACATATATTAAGGGAACAAAAACAATATTCTTGGGTATTTATAGATCAATGTTATGCCAAGGAGATTTTGGACAATGATCTGGTTTGATTCCAGTACATTTGATTTCTATTTTTGAGATATGTTTTTTGGGGGCATAAGGATTTGTCATCAGTCTATTGATAAAAAATGGCAAACTACAAGATATGTCTCACTACTATGTCTTTAGTCGGTACTATACTTTTACAGTGCACAATGAAATATGCTTAGGTACCTCCATTTCATTGAATAATCTACATTGATTTTTACATCAAGGCTCCCTAAAGATAACCTCTGTGTAATTGCTGGTGATAATGGCCTGCCTCTGAATTGTCATCATAAATGCTTCCAGGGGGCAGCTGGGTGGCTCAGTGGATGATTGAGAGCCAGGCCTAAAGATGAGAGGCCCTAGGTTCAAATCTGGCCTCAGACACTTCCTAGCTGTGTGACCCTGGGCAAGTCACTTAACCCCCATTGCCTAGCCCTTACCACTCTTCTGCCTTGGAGCCAAAGCACAGTATCAACTCCATTACAGAAGGTAAGGGTTTAAACAAAAAAGAAAAAGAAATGCTTCCACGTCTACTAACATTTCTTTATGACTCAAATATTTGTTCAACACTACTTTATGAGAAGATTGTTGAATTTCATCTGTGGAAAGTCTTAAGATTCCATTCTTTATTATCAATCACTTCAAAAGTTTCATGTGAAGATAATCTGGTTACTTTGCACAGATAAAAAGTCCTGTGCCTGATATCCACCTTGAATATTACTCTATGAAGTGATGTCTGCTTATTCCAATACTATTTCTGTAGGGTTTTGTTCTGTTTATCATGTGCTCTCTGTGTAGGCATTAGTTATCTTCTTTCTGTTTGGCCAGAAAGTATCCATTTTTATATTGCTACCACAGGACATAATTTTGTATTAATATTCTACAATTTTTTCCAAATCTGTTATGGTCCATTTTACTGTTCCAAAAGTGTACATTAATATTAATAGTACATAGATGTGAACTGTTTTAAATTTGTTTTTCTCATTTGCTGCCACGTTTAAAATTAAATTTTCTTGACATGATTATATGGGTGGCATGTTTTAAATAGAGAACCATCTTCCAAATAAACTTCAAATACTCTTGAATTTTCACCATGCTTGGGTCTATGTTATATATTTGTAGTCTATGAATAAGCCATGAGTTCTGATTCACATATATTTGTAGTATATGAATCAGCCATGAGTTCTGATGGCTTATTCATAGATTATAAATATATCAACAAAAGTAGTATAAACTTGATGCCAGTTTGGGAAAGTTTGTTCAGTAATTATCAAATTGACAAATGTTTGAGCTTTATTATTTTTTGTACACCCTCTTTGCTTCTCAGTCAATATATTGTTTTAATATATTTGTTAATAGTTTTTCTAAAAATTTTTATTGATAATGGTGGATACTAATCTATGGTTTTATTAATATAAGGAGCTCCTAGATAGGAATATCTTCTCCATAGATGCAGATAAGCATTTTCACTGAAACTCAAAGACTTAGAGTTCTAAGTACCCTTTTGTAAAACCAGTTCTCTTTTCACTATGATGCATAGTCTTTTTAATGATACAAACCGTAAATGCTTGGTATTAAGTATACAATCACAAAATTAACCTGTATTTGAAGAGTTTCTTGGTCATTTCATCTTTGAATAATAGAAATTCAAAGCCTGAGAAAATTGCTAAAATGCTTTGCTGGTAAGTCATGCTCTACTGTGAAGCATTTGAGTCAATAATTATTGATCTTCTCTGGCACTTATCTAGTAAACTGAGGTTTCGGTTACTGGATATAATATTCTGTCATTTAATGCATTCATAATGGGCAAGTTTTCTGGTTTTTTTTTTATCATGTTCCAACTTGAGATTTCATTATGCAATTAGACTCTGGTGCATGCAGAGACCTCTTAGTCAGATGGTGTTCCTCCATGGGGATGTAATGTGATGTAATGTAAGAAAGTGCTCAGAGACACTATGAAGCAAGGCATATACATCTGTAACTGGCTTCAGGTTAACCACGTGATTGGAAAGGGATTTTTTTAAAAATTGGCTTCTTAGCCACAACTGGTAGCATCTTCAAAGTAGACCTGAATCCCCTCTCCTTCTAATTTTTCACTTAATTTGGTAACTTCTTTGCCCATAGCATCTAGTGAAATACCATATTGTACACAAGAAAAGTCTAAGGGCTTACTTATTCTCTATGAGGATACATGGCTCCCAAGAAATGAGTTTCAGTTCTTGGTCTTTTCATTTGTCTTTTTCTTTCCATTCTAAGCAGAAAGAAGAAGCAGAGCCTTCATGACCTTGTAAGTTCAAAATATCTTGAGGCCCAGTTTTTTAGCCAGCCACTGTTAATGTCTTGAAGAAAAAAAGAGCAAACCCTGGGTAAAATTGAAGTGATTCATTTGTCAACATTACCTCCTTTGAACATGGGCTTAGTAGCACCAAAACTATCTAGGAACTGAACTAAATTTAAGCCTACTCCCTTAGACACTAGAATGATGTAAGAGAGATTATGTCTCTGGGTTGTTGAGCAAATATTTGTATTTTATTCCCATTATACCTTTGAAGTAAAATATATATAAGTGAATAGAAGGAATTGGCCCTGACAACGGAATGAACATAAACACTGATGGCTAGAGCCAATGATAGGAGGGAAGAGAACCCTGTAAACATTTTAACCTATCTTGGAACCCTGAATAGGGAATATGAAAACCAGGCCCTGTGTAACAGAACCAGAGCATACACATTACAATTGTATTGGACTTCCTGGAACCACATAGACTATGTGTCTACTATGTTATACATCTTTGACCTGAACTTTATTTCCCTTCCTCCTTCTACTATTACCCTTTCTTCTATTTCTCCTTCTCCTCTTCCTTCTATTCTTGTTCTCCTTTACATCCTTCTCTTTAAGGGCCTTTAAACTTATTCTGCTATTATCAGAGAGCAAGAGAATGGGTAGGATGAAAAAAAATTCCAAGTTCTGGGCATTCTCATAAGTAATAGAGGCATGGTGGCAGATTCAAATTTAAAGGGAGTACCAGTTAACAAGGAAGGATCTGCTTGGGCTTGCTAGTAGAAAAAATAATGGAGTTACAGAAATATGAAGTCCCTTGCAGCCTGCAATTTTGCAAAAAGATTCAGCTTCTGTTAATGTCCTCAGAAAAGCCAACTTTCAGAGAGTATCCAAGATGATAATATATCAGTTGAACCTCACCATTTGACATACCATTGAAGTGTTTTCCAGTACAGCAGGATAATAGACATTGAAATGTTTGGAGCAAGGGCTTGTGAAAGTTCTTTTCGTTTTGTTATTTTTTCCCACAGTGATTTCAGGCTGGCCCTGTTTATTTTTGTGCGACAACAAAACAGATGTTTTCTTGTGCTTATAGCTCTCCAGATGTATCTTTTTAAAACACTGTCAGCTGGCTAGAGACACAGCTAATTTTCAGAGCAAAGAGAGAAGCTGTGCCAAGTTAATTACTTCGCTCTGGACTTAGCAATTTCCAGGTGCCGTATCTATCCCTGGCAGTAGAATCTTCATTATTAAACATTCATTTAGGAGCTCTTCTGAGAGTTGTGTTGTTATTAAGTATTTTATGTAAACTAAGCATCTATTAATAAAGTGGGATTACAAGTATATATTGTACAAGTATGTATTGCAAGTATATACTGTATGTTTTCAGAAAGTACTTTTTTGGTCAAAAGAAATATATTTCCCTATGATAACCTTTAGTATCTGGTCTTTGAGTATACCAAAACCATTGGAATTGTGTGGGGAGCTATCATGACAGTCTCTTCCTCTAAAAAAAATGTAAAGGGAACAAGTTCAGTTTCTGCCAAGAATAAAACAAAAATAGCTATAAAAATAAACAGCTCTAGTGAGCATACAGCAATCTTCAACTCTTCAAAAGCTACCAGTGTCATAACTGAGGCATTTCCCTCACCAAAAAGGAGTTGAGATTATAGAGAAAGTCATAGAAAGACTTTCATTTACTCCAAAGGTCCTGTCTTTTTGCCATTGGTGTCTGATAATTAGTGATTAAAGATGAATATGTGGTGAAAGCAAAGGAAAAAATGCAAAATCCAAAAGAAAAATATGGATTGGACAAATAGTCTGGAAGAAGTAAAGAAGACTTCAAAAACAATTAAGAGAGGCAGAGGAAAAGTGGGGAAGAGAAATGAAAGTGATGCAAGAAGAAATGAAAGTGATACAAGGAGAAATGAAAGTGATGCAAGAAGAAATAAGTCAATTGAAAAAGGAAAACCAAAAACTGACAGAGGAAAATCAGGCTTTAAAAATCAGAATTGACCATTTAAAAACTTATTTCATGAGAAATCAAGAAATAATAAAGCAGTATCAAAGGGATCAAAGATTAATAGATTGTTAGAACTAGAATAGATCTTAGAGATCACATATATCACCTTCATTTTAATATTAAGGTCCCCACAGATAAAAAGAATTGTATAAAGATAGTTGATGGTAAAAGTGCATATGAATTTAAATCTCTTAGTACAGTGCTCTCTTTTTTATAGAAAAATGCTGAAATTACCAAAGCCATGAGGTCCTTTGTATCCCCTACACCACACAGGAAGAGCAGTTAGACTTATTTCAGGCAGAAATAAAAAGGGAAGCAATTATGAGGATATATTAATGCTTAGCACAATGCATGGTACATAGTAGGTGACTGATAAATGCTTTTTGATTAACCAATTGACCTTTGATATATGTACTTTATTGTGTATATGTGTGTGTGAGAGATAAAGAAATTTGAGAAAATGTTGCCCAACAAATTTATGGCATTGGAGTTAGTAAAGTCTGGCTTTGGGGATTGCCTCTGTCTTTGTAACCCTGGGAAATTAAAATTTCTCATTTTTACTCTAAGACTATAAGATGTAAATTGCCAACACTGATGAAATCATAGTTCCATACCTAAATAAATACACACCAAAAATATTTATTTATATAAAACAAATAGCAATAATGGTGGACATTTATGTAATATGTGGTGAGCAATTTATAGATGAAGAAATTTAGTTTCAAAGAAGTTTTATTTTGTCCACAGTCACAGGGCTAATGAGGACCTTAGGCAAGATTCAGCCTAGCTTCCTCCTAATTCCAGGTTCATGACTCTATCTTGGAACCTTCTACATAATGCATTAATTAATTTATTTAGCAACTATATGAATGCACTGTGGAGTGAAAAGAGCTATGGAAAAGGAATTAGAAGACTCAATTCTCTTTGTAGTACTACTATTAACATTATTGCTCTTGAGTTGTTTTTCTGGCTTGTGGGACCCTTTGGGACTCCATTTGTTGTTTTCTTGGCAGAGATCCTGGAGTTGTTTGCCATTTCCTTCTCCAGCTCATTTTTACAGATGAGGAAACGAAGACCAACAGTTCATAGTGACTTGCCCAGGGTCACACAGCTAATAAATGTCTGAGGCAGGATTTAAATCAGAAAGATGAGTTTTCCTGACACCAGACCCAGTACTTCATCCACAGTGCCACCTAGCTACTCCAGCTAACTCACTATGTGACAAAAATCACTTCACCAAACTATTCTCTGGCTCAGTTTCCTTCATTGTAGAATTAGAATTGGACTAACTGACCTTTCAGGTTCTCTTCCTTTTTATTGTCCTATGATTCCATTGTCTCTATGCTAGGGGAAAATAAAAAAAAAATGCACACCTCCAAGGTGTAAACTAAGCACTTGATCCCTAATATAGCTGCTGCAATGTGGTTCCATTCCTCTAAATATTTATTTACTTGTATTTTTTTCCACCTCTGAGCCACCCCAGACCTTTACACATCTGTTCCATCTTATGCTCCTTTTCTTTTTTTAGAATACAGGTGTTAATTATTTCATTAACTTTGCTGTTCACTCTGAGTTTAGTTTCTCTCAGCTTAAATCATCATTACTACCATCTGGAACCTCAAACATCTGTGTCTTCTCTTTCTCTTCTTTCCAAGTGAGTATAAACTACTGTTTGAAAGGGATACACAATGTAATTCTCTCTTCCTTCATTTCTTCCATTCATTCACTGAAGGTTTTTCCCTCCTGGTGAATAATCCTTCCATTTTATCACCTAACCTCTTAAAGGGATAAGGCTCTTATTCCTTCCGAATATTTTAAAATGACAAACAAAACATAAATAAAACTTTATTATATAGCAATGAAATCAGTGGAATGTTGTATGTTAGGGTCAAAAAGATCATATATTATGAGTGAGTTTCGAAGCATGTTACAGAAAGAAATAATTATGTAATATCTTTTGACCAGTTTTAAATGTGGAGCTCTTAGTCATCTGAGAACAGTTCAAAAAAATGACAGGGCACTAAAATACAAAACAAGCTATTATATATGGAATAAAAGAATCATGAATTAACATTGTAATAAACCTTTCATTGTTTTTCATTCCTTTCACTTATGCTTGACTCTTTGTGATCCCCTTCAGGGTTTTCTTGGCAAAGACTGGAATGATTTACCTTTTCCTTCAAAAGCTCATTTTATAAATGAGGAAACTGAGGCAAGAAGGGTTAAGTGAAAATGTCTAATTAAAAAAAAAAAAAGAAGGGTTAAGTGACTTGCCTATGGTCACATAGCTAGTAGGTATCTGAGGCTAGATTTGAATTTAGGAAGATGAGTCTACCTAATTCTAGGTCTGGTATTCTATCCAATGCACCACTTAAATGCCCAGAGTAGACTTTAGCAATTATCTAACCCAACCCTCCAATTTTGTAAAGAAGAAACCTAAGACCCCAAATTTAAATGAATAGTCCAAAGTCACAAAATAGCAAGTACATACTATAAAAATTGAACGCATATTTTCTGAACCCTAAATCTAATAGAACTATCAATGCTAGACTGTAGAGAATCTAGCCATATAAAACAGTGAAAAATTTTAGAGGTAAAAATGAGATTATAGAAAGATTGACCATACCATTGTAAGAGAAGTTATGTATGAAAATGCAGTTCTTGTTGTACCAAGTAGGAAAGATAAAAAATAATGCACAATTTTTTTGCATAATGCATAAACAAAGCAAAAAAAAAGTAAACATTATGCCACTCTGGTATCCACAAAGTTTTCATAGAGTCAAAGGAAGGTCTCTGGCTCCTTAAATTTATAGAAAGAATTATATGGAATTTTAAGGCATAGATGATGGGTCATCTATATGGTAGAGACCAAAACTGCATTTAAGAGAACATGGTGGGAAGGAATTGAGAGCCAGATCTGGAGACAGAAGGTCCTGGGGTTATATCTGACCTCAGACCCTTTCTGGCTGTGTGACTCTGGGCAAGTCACCTAACCACCACTGCCTAGCCCTTATCACTCTTCTGCCTTGGAACCAATACATGGTATTGATTCTAAGAGCAAAGGTGAGAATTATTTAAGAGGGGGGGGGGCAGCTGGGTAGCTCAGTGGAGTGAGAGTCAGGCCTAGAGAGAGGAGGTCTTAGGTTCAAATCCGGCCTCAGACACTTCCCAGCTGTGTGACCCTGGGCTAGTCACTTGACCCCCATTGCCTACCCTTACCAATCTTCCACCTATAAGTCAATACACAGAAGTTAAGGGTTTTAAAAAAAAATTTTAAAAAGAGAGAGAGAGACAGAGAGACAGAGAGAGACAGAGAGAGAGACAGAGAGAGAGAGAGAGAGACAGAGAGAGAGAGAGAGAGAGAGAAAGCAAGGATTCATGGAAGTATTAAAGTACATGTCATTCTCTGAGGCTCCCATGTTCACAAAGACCTAGAAGAAACAAAGCATGCTTGTCATGGACTTTGGTCTAGTGATTTGATATAATTCATTAGCCAAACTTTGAACTTATATGAACTATGTTTAGTCCTGAAGAGTTCTGAATAAAAAATTCAATGGCACATTTTTCCCTGAACATGGAAATTTCCCTGGAAATATAATGTAAGCTTTTGAAAGACTGGGAAAGAAATAGAGAAAAATAATGAATGGATTTAGTTTTGTTCCTATACTTTTCTTCCCTCTCATCATTTTCTATTTTTTTAACTCTTGCCTTGTCTTAAAATTAGTACTGGTTATTAGATCCAAGACAGAAGAGTGATAAGGGTGAGGCAATGAGTGGTTAAGTAACTTGCCCAGAGTCACACAGCTGGGAAGTGTCTGAGGCTGGATTTGAACCTAGGACCTCCTGTCTCTAGGCCTGGCTCTCAATCCAGCAAGGTAGCTTGCTCAGGGTCACATAGCTAAGAAATATCTGAGGTCAATTTTGAACCTAATACCTCCCATTTCATGCCTGGCTTTCAATCCATTGAGCCACCTACCTGAACCCCACACAAACGATTTTTATGGAAGATCAATGGGATTTTGAAATTTGGAAGTACTGAGAGTCTTTGATAATTTGCTATGCTAATAGATTATTAGCTTTTAAATAGATGTAAACTAGGAAGGCTTTAGCATGTTGAAATTAAACATCAAACCACAAGGAATTTCCCAAGTCAGAATGAAGCCACAAGAACAATCATTTAATTTTTATCTTCGTACCCCCAGCTTTTAGCACAGTTTCTGACACATGGTCAGTCCTTCTAGTTAATATTTTTAACTTATTAATTAAATGCTTATTTAAAAGAGAATCTGACCTTGATAATTAAGAAAAATTTAAGCCTAAGGGCATTAGGTATCTGGAGAAGTGATGCTCTGTTTTCTAAAGATGATGATTATTAAATATAGTGGTCTACTCATTGACTAAGACAGAATAAAATGTTAAGTACCCTGAACTATATAAAAAATATTGTACATATTTGCATCCTGAAGAAAAGTGTAATGTACTTTATGTTCTGTTTTGCTCCAGTCACTTGTTTGACTCAATCTGGAATTGAGTTCACAAGATTTTGTCATTCATTCATGTAAAGATGGGATTTGTGCGAGGGGAATGGGATGAAAGGAGCCAGAGAAGGAGTTGTAGACAGTTGCTGACAGTTGGTGACAGTTGAGACCAGAAAGAATTCTGGGTATTTCTCTGGGAGAGGAGAGGAGGAAAAAGGTCTTCAGCCTGAGGATGGTGAGGAGAGAGGAAGAGGACATCCCAGCTCGGATCCAGTCCTGAAGCCTTCCTGAGGATCTTCTATTGGAAATTGAAACCCTGATTCCCTGATCAAAGCCATTCCATCACATCTCTCCCATCAAGACTTCAACCATAGAGTCAGCTAAATTCTTGGACTCCATTTTGGGAGTGATCTCTTAGTCTCCTTCTCCCATTACCCAGCCTTGCTGAGAGACCCCCTTTCAGTCAAACTTACAATTATAGAAAAGGATTGAAACAGAAAACTAGAAATAGAAACAGAAGGAGAAGGGGCAAGGGGAGATGCTTAGGAGTGGGAACCCCAAATTTTCCCACCCAAGTGATGAACCCCATAGAAATAGAGAAGAGTGTACCCCCAAATCCCTCTGCCCTTCATCCCTTTCCCCAACCCCTAAACTGCAAATAATAAAAGCCATTAATCACTCAGATAGCATTCCAGAGTGCCTGAGAGACAACAAGGGAGAGGAGAACCACAGCGTGGTCTGGCTGCCTCCATCTTGAAGCCAGACCACCCACTGTGAGGTTAACTGATTGGGGGGGAAGGGGAGGCTCTTTTGAACCCCGTCCTTATTCAGAATTGGATTGGGGTATCACATGCCTCCTCCTATAGAGAAGCCTTGCCCCCAACTCCTGTGGGGTAGCACGACCATCCAGGTCACCCAGTTTTGGGGTGACACCCCCTGAAAGTCTCCCAGTGTATATTCAGCCCCAAGGGAGAGCTGGAAGAGAGACTCACCTACATAGACTCTTTCTCTCTTTCCTTTCCATCAAACATCCCTCCACTGGCTCCTTAACAATTACTTCATTAATTTTTTTAATTTTATTTTACTTTTCCCAAATTTCACATAAAAAAGTTTCCAACATTTTTCAAAGAATATTGAGTCAAATTCTATCAATTAATTCTTTATTACAAAACTACATCATAATACATATTAAGTCATACTCTTGATGATCATTCATCTTTTAAGCCAAGCCTTTATTATTATTCATTGTTTTTCAATGAAATTTAAATTAGATGAGTTCCCAGACCAATGAAAATTATTATCTCTAAGTAGCTAAGTGAGGGAGATAAGTAGTTCAGTGGATAGACTGCTAGAATTGTTCAAATCTAACCTCAAATACTTGTTAGCTGTGTGATCAATTGGATAAGATGTGTCCCCCTCAGTTTCCTCAATTATAATATGAGTATAATAAGTGTACCTATCTCCCAAGCTTTCTGGAAGGACCTAATGTGATAACATTTGTAAAGTGTTTATCACAGTGCCTGGGAAATACATAAATGCTTAAACCCTTCTCCTTGCTTCTGCCTATCTCTTGAATATGCTTCTTATCCTTTCTTGATAGGTGGCATTGGATAAGGTTATGGTACAATATCTGTTATCGTTCATTTGTTAACTTCTTTAATTATGGAACAATTTTGCTTCTCAGTATGTTAATATATTTTTCAGAATTCATCATTGCCTCAATTAGGACAGCACTTCCACAGCCACTAGAAGTAAAAACACCTAAAACCATTTTTTTAAGCCATTACCTTTTGTCTTAGAATCAATACTCTATATTAGTTCCAAGGCAGAAGAGTTGTAAGGGCTAGGCAATGAGGGTTAAGTGATTTAAATTCTAAATGAATTTACACAGCTAGGAAGTACCTGAGGCCACATTTGAACCCAGGACCTCACACCTCTGCTATCTCAAAGCCTGGCTCTATCCGCTGAGTTACCTAGCTGTTCCCCTCAAAATATTTTGCATTGATGTTATGCACTATGATGAACATGCCCAGATCTTAAAACACCCAGCTGGAATTCTTCTGACTATGGTTTTGCTGTAATGTTGAAGGAAAACATGAATTTCAGCAGCAAAAATTGCTTTTTTTCTCCAATATCTAGTAATCCAGTTTTTGTATTGTGCTGATCAAGTCATAGTTAGCAGTTTGCTTGTTTGTTTTTTAATTGATCTCACTTTTTTTCCAACTTTAAGAAGTTAAGGCCTCTCTGAAGATATTTACTAGCTTTCTGAAATTTTATTAAACTATATTGCAACAGCAATTTGCAAGTTCTACACATTGATTTTCATTTTTGAGTATACTTTCCTTTGAGTTTCAATGCTGCTGATCCTATGGTATCTAGCACATAGTAGGATCTTAATAAATATTGATTAAGTGATTTAAGTTTCTTCAAGATTCAGTTCACATGCCACATCATATGGTAAATCTTGACTGATCCCTTGGTCATTAGTGTGCTTTCCCTCAAATAATCATGTATATACATATCTGTTTACCTGTTATGTTCCTCCAAGTAGAATATAAGCTCCCAGAAGGAAGGGATTCCTTTTCATTTTGCTTTTTGTCCACAACACTCCACATAGTACATTCCCCATATTGGGCCCTTAAAATTGCTTTTTTGATTGGGTCTGATTCCAGAAGACCCTCTTTCACATATTTAAAGACAATAATCAGTAGTATCCTAACTCATAACTTCTGGATACTAAACATCTCCAGTTATTTCCACTAATACTATATGGACAAGATATGGAATTCTCTCTTATCTTCCTCATCCCTCTGATATGGCAAACTCCAGCTAATCAATTTTCTCCTTAAACATAGCACCCAGAACAAAACACGATAATCTAGATAAGCTTTAAAACCTTACACTTTAAAAACCATAAGCTTCAAAACAAAGTACAATAGAACCAATACTTCTCTTGTTCTAAATACTATATGTCCATAAAAGCAACCTCAGATCAATATCAGCCTTTGATTGGGCAGATGGAATGGGGGCTATCAATCATTTCCTGTTTCCTCTTACCCTTCCTTCCTCTTGGAATGAAAACAAGTAAAAAGTAGGAGACATCCCTGAATTTGGAGGTCCCCATGTGTCCCTAAATGAAATCTCTCCTGGACCTATAAGAAAGCCTGACTACTTCCTGTTCCCAACTTGTTTGGAATATCAATCAATCAGCATGAACTTATTGTCTCCTACATGCTGGGCAATGTGCCAGGTAAAGGCAAAAAAAAAAAAAAAAAAATGAAACCATCCCTGCTCTCAAAGAACTTAAATTCTACTGGAGGAAACAACATGGGCACACTTATATATGGATGTATAAGTATGTGTATAGTTATGTTTATACATATAAACAAAGCAAAAAAAGAGTTATGGGTAAATAAAAGGTATATTTGTCAGGGATTGATATGAGGAGCTTGAAGGATCAGGAAGGAGCTCCTGGGTAGGAGGAAGCACCTGAGCTGAGTGTGGAAGACAGCTTGGGATCCTAAAAGCAGGTGCAGGTAAGGGCAGCAATCTGCTGTGAATGTATATTCACAGAAAGGAAAAATGAGAAACGAAACAAAATGCATTAGGGACAACGAGGAGACCAGATGCCTTAAACTATAGAGTGCATGAAAAGAGTCACATGGAATAAAATTTAAAAGGTAGATTGGAGTCAGATTGTTAAGGGTTTTAAAGGTTAACAGAGAATTTTATATTTGATCCTAGAGGCAAAAAGAAGCCAATTCTTTTTGAGAAGAGAAGTGACACGGTCCCACAGGGCTTCATTTGGTACTATTTGTACCCACCAGGCATGAAATCAATTATTGATCCCAATGGCATAGTTAAGAGTGTAGACAAAAGGGAATGTGTACTAACTCCAATGTAGCCATTAAAAACTAGGGAAGGTTTCTATGCTGGGATGGAGGAACAAGTCGACCTGAGGAGGATAATTCATTCTCCCTCCTCCCATCCCTTACAGACCACCAAGAATTTTTTTTTCCTAGGGTGGCCCTGTCAAAACTGTAAATGCAAACTTGGCATTTAGAGTGACAGTCAGCGAGAGACTGTTATTACTCAGAAGGAAAGATGGCATTTCTGATAATGTGAAAGAACAAAGACTCCATTTACTTCATCACCCTGGCCCAAGGGCCTGGAATTAATTGTGTTTCTTTATATCCAGCCTAATTTTACAAAATCATATTTCTCCACAGCAATTTGCTAATTTACCACCTCATCTTAAAATAAGATTCTGCCAAGAGTAATAATAGTATAAAAAAAAAAAAAAAAAAACAAACGTCAAACCTGTCAAGTATGTTCTCTCTCTCCCAGGAGAGATTCCTGAGATCTTTAAGCAAGCAGACAAAATTCCTGACTTGTAGAACATGATCTACCATAGAATAAACTGGTGCCTACTCTGATGGGATATAGTTTCTGCATGAGGGACTCTTGCCAGTACATTTCAATGATATTTGTATCTCCCTTTTTGTCCTGAAGGTTTAAGATAGCAAACTGTTAGAAATTTCATAGATTTGGATCTGAAAGGAATCTGAGAAATTGTCTAATCCAATCCCATTATTTTTACAGATAAGGTAACTGAGCCCTAGAGGAAGGGAAGTGACTTACCCAAAGTCACAAATTATTCTGAGTCTCCATCCTCATTATTTTTTACTGTCATATTCTCACCAAGCGATGTATCAGAACAGTACATGACTGCCCTGTTGGTTGTTTTGTTTGCAAATAGAGCATTGGGCATATGGGTATAGTTCACAGTACCTGAGTATCCAAAAATCACCACATTCAATTTTATCAATGTGAAAAGGATGATCTTCCCATTTTCAAGATCCACCCTCTAGCAAAAGTCTACTTCCCATAGCATGAAAATATGGAATCAGAACCTCATAGCTCTATTGGTAGATGGGACCTCAGGAACCCTCTGATTCCATCCCATTATTTTTCAGAGAACCTCTGAGACAGGTTATATGACTTCTCCAAGGACACAAAGACATTTAAAATAACAGGTTCATTGATAAAGCCTTGGGTTAACTTTCTTCCAGGAATTCCCACAAGGATGTGTATTCTACAGCTTGTTGGTTCAATGAGGATGAAATGAAAATTGTATTTGTATTCTCCTATGTGTGCAGAGTCCCAAGGATCATAAAGCATGTTCCAGGACTGTAAAGTCACACTGCTGGGAAGCACAAAACATTTCTGTGTGGAAATGGTGCAATCTGACCATTACATGTCTATCATTCTATACTTTCTTCTGGGGTGGCAGCTCTGCTTTGATCATTATTCTCCATGCCTAGAATGTACTCCCTAATCACCTGTGCCTCACAGAATCCCTAGTCTTCTTCAAAGCTCATCTCAGGCTCCATTTTATGCATGTGACTTCTCCTGATCATCTTAGCTGCTAAAATAGAGTTTGCTTTTGTATTGCTATATCCTAGCACATAGTAGGGTCTTCATAAATGCTTATTGATTGGTAGATTTTTAGTCTCCACTTTGTTCTTCTCCAGTGGGGAGGTATTCCGGCATATCATTTCCAGCCTTTGTTTTTAATCTTTGATTTAAATTGGGTTTTTGTTTTTTGCCTTTTTATCGATCAAAACCTTGCTAGTGAGCTGGGCCCTTGGCAAATAGCCTAGGCCTGCATGGCCTTGGCAAAACTTATTTTCTCCCCAAAATGGGGCCCCTTCACAAATATGTAAGGAATATTGCCAAGCAAGCAAAAGCTCTACAGATATATTTCACTTAATGGCATATGCAGATTTCCTTCACTGGTGGTGGAGGGAAAGGGAATCACTAACTCAAAGGGAGTGCTTGCCTTTACAGTCGCATCAGAGCAAAACTTTTTAAAGTTGCAATATAGGACAGAGAATTTCTGCATGCAAGGATATATAGGAACCCTAAACTGGCTTCTTGAACAAAGATGTTTAACTAATTATATACCTTTTGATAGCTTATTTAAACCTTCCTTGATTGCAATATAGTCTAACAGTCATCTTTTGAATCTGACTAAGTCAATCCCAATTCACTAAACTACATTAATTCATTAAACATGCATTAACTAAAAATATTTCATAGCACTGAAGACACAGTAGGCATTTCACATAGAGCTAAACTGAACTGAATTTAAAATGTTTGGAGATAGTTAACAAAAATAGAAGAAAAACAAAGGAAAAGGGGCTTATTAAAGCATCTTTCTAATTACATCAAAGAAGATAAGGGGGGGGAGGGGAAGCTGGATAGCTCAGTGGATTGAGAGCCAAGCCTAGAGACAGGAGATCCTAGGTTCAAATCTGGCCTCAGACACTTCCCAGCCGTGTGACCCTGGGCAAGTCACTTGACCCCCATTGCCTACCCTTACCACTCCTGCCTTGGAGCCAATACACAGTATTGACTCCAAGATGGAAGGTAAGGGTTTTAAACTAAACAAAAAGAAGATAGAAGGTCACAAAGAATCATACAGCTTTGGAAATTACATGTTAAAAACGTGGATTGCAAAATATAAGAAAACAAATGCTAAGAAATTGTATTGACATGTAATATGGAAAAATGTATTAAAAAAGAAAAAAAGAAAATGGCATTAGATTTATGTTAACTATAAAAGAAAAGCCAACTATGCATAATAAACATTCTCACTTTTCTCCTCTTTTTTTGTTCTAATATACATACATATATATATATGTAATGTATATTAAATAGAAAATGTATTTGGTATTTAAACAGAATTTTTAAAAATATCCTTATCATTTTCATCTATTATGAATGATAAAATATTGCTTTTTGTTGCTATTTAGTCATTTTCCATTGTATTTTACTCTTCATGACCCCATTTGAGATTTTCTTGGCAAAGATACTTGGCACTTCCTTCTCCAGCTCATTATACAGTTAAAGAAATGGAGGAGAATAGGGTTAAGTGACTTGCCATGGGTCATATAGCTAGTAAATGTCTCAGCCTGATTTGAACTCAAGTCTTCTTGACTCCAGATCTGGCACTGCATTTACTGTACCACCTAGCTGCCCTACTAAACCGATCATCAATAATTTATCTAGATCTTTCTTGAACAAATCTGTCATTTTCACTTTTTAGCCCATATAATTAAAGCTCTAGTGCACCAGTGAAAATCGTTCAAAATGATGAGTTGGATTTTCATCTGTGGATGTATCAAGGAAAGTAAACTATTCTAGACTGGAGCACTCTTTAAGGCAACTAGACATTTGCCCAATTGACTAAGGAGTGAACTATATTTTGTGGGCTTCTTTAGTGATAAAGAGGAAAGAGGCAATATCTGCATTTCCTGGAAGCTGCCTGACATCGATTGTCTTAATGGTCAAGTTTGGTGCAATGATCAAATTGGCACTTTACTCTAATTTGCTTATGAAAAGAGTTACAAATATAGAATCAAATGCTTTTCAACTAGGCATTTTTCTTCACTTAAATCAATAAGTATTAATGAGTGTAGGGGTTAAAAATTAATGGTTTGACTAAAATATATGAAAAGTATAAATAATAATGGTAGATATCAATTCTAAGTATTATTGTTCAAAGTCAAAATGACTTAAATAGTTTTTATTTACAAAAGAGGTGGAAAGAGTGAAAGCAGTCAGGAAAAATTGGACACAACAAAATGACTAAATAAAACAAAAAATAATACTTTAGGCAAAAGTGGTACAAAGACCAGGCTTACCTCTTCAACTTCTAGAATTATTACAAGGATAAGGAAGTTGTGGTCAAAGGAAGGAATTTCAGAGTTCTTGACCATGGAGGTAGGTAATGAAGAGATCAAGGGTATGGACATTCCTATCAATGCATAAATTGGAATAAAGGTATAGATCACCAGTTCCCAAACTTTTTTGGCCTCCTGCCCCCTTTCCAGAAAAAATATTACTTAGTGCCCCCTGTCACATACTACAACGATCCCCTTACAGTTATTCACCACCCCCAAATGCACCTGTGGCCATCACTAACCCCCTGGATCGCTGCAGACCCACCAGGGGGTGGTGGCGCCCACTTTGGGAATCACTGGTATAGATGATGAAATTTGAGAAGGAAAATGAAATGGGAAGCCAGAATGTTGGAGGGTACAACAGCATGTAAGTAGAAATCCCAATTTCTTCATGTCTATCATGGAGATATGAACTATGGTCAAAAGGCTATTTATTTGCTGCAGCTAGATATTTTCCATTAGACATAAAACCTTTAATTAATCCTCTTGTCTGATGCTGATAGAATGGTCCTTTAATCCAGTCTTACAGTCCCAGCCTCAATTCCCATTGTTCCCTTTTTCTCTGCTAGGACTCTTTCCAAACTCCATCAAAATACAGGTGTGAGCAGATTCTTAGGGAACTATATGAAGAGAAGTCATATTGAAGTCACAATCTGTCATTATGCACATTGACATTCATGATCACATTTGATCTCCCCAAAACCCTGTGTTATGATCATTATAGTTATCCCATTTTACAAATTAGAAAACTGAGACTTCGAGAGTTTGAGTGACTTGCCTGGAAAAAAAAATTGCTAATATTAGAGGCTGAAAAGGAAATCAAGTTTTGTTTACTAAACCATACCAAACATATACAGAATAAATATAAAGTTCTAGCTACTAAACCAAATTTGTTTTCTTAATGAGTAATTGCAACCCAAGAATAACAACTGAACTGCTAACGTCTTCTTTCTCAAGTTGCTTTGTATTAACTTTGTATTTAATTGCATTTTTCTTTATATTTATTTTGTATATGTTTCTATATATCTATGTTGTCTCTCCTAATGCAAGTAGGGATTATCACACATGCTATATTTGTATTCCCATTGCTTATAATTCCTGGCTCATGGATAACACATAAGTATTGATTGATTGACTGATTGATTAATAAGATCTTAAGATTTTTTACCAGTAATGTCCCAATCATTTTCCAGACCATCAACTAGTGCATCTCACTTATCTTACAGCCTGTTAGTTTCAAGAAGGAGAGTGTACATTTCCCATTTTGGCTGAGATTCCACAAAGAGATGTAATTATTTGTTTAACATAGCCACACCATATTATGTTACATGCTATGATTTATTAGAGAAAGCATGTTCTTTAAACTCTGCTTTTCCAAGTAATGATCATTTCTTGACATATTTCATTACAGCAATATGACAGATATTTGTTATGTTCTTAGACAATAAAATATTGCCCAGTTCAAATACCTTCATGGGATATTAAACAAAATTAATGTTTTACCTTTTCCTGTGTTTATCAGATCATATTTTAAAAAATGAAGACATATCCCTTATGGTTTCTTTCCTGATGGACTAGTCATTGGAAAGAATGAGTTCAGTTCACTCTTCCCCCAATTGGCTTTGTTCACCCAATTCCAGTGCCTCCCACAGCACAAAGAAAATAGTATTTCTATCGTTCATCTTCTTAAAGATAAATTTTATTGTATTTATTTTATGAAGTCTAAATTTCCCCTAATGAACTTATTGGTCACAGCTATAGGTTTTGTAGTCAGGCCACAGCAGTGGTGGAAATAGCATAAAAAATGGATTTTTAAAAGGCAAATATAAGGATTATAAAATCATACCACTGAGAATTTAAGTGAAGGTCAATATTACAAAAAATTACCATAAAAGCATTAGTCCAGACATGTTTTTTTTAAACTATTTCAGAATTATAAGAATGAGAGAAGGTATTAGCTTAAAGAGGAGCCCAAATTCCCCACAAATACCCCAGTTAAGTTCTCCCTCAAAAGCACAGAGTGGAGAGTATGCAGAAGTGAATGTGTGAAACAGCCTGGTCACTCAGCAGGAGACAGGACCCAAGCAGCATTTAGGCAAACTCAGATCAACTCAGCATCCAGACAGTGTAGATATGAACCACACAGGAAAAGTAAGAAAATTCCTGCAGAATCTGAGGGTATTAGCCACGGACTTAGGTCAAATAGGCCTAACACTGTCATCTAGAATTATGAGTACAGAGTTCAAGTCAAGCACAAGCCCCTAGTTCAGAAACTGAATATGGAAATATAAGTTAATAAAAGAAAAATCTGAGAACAATGGAAAAATCCCCTGGGCTGAGGGAAAGGGAAAAAAAAGAATAACTCTACAGTTAGACCAACAAGAATCTTAAAGAATAGAATGCCCTAGCATAAGGATTGTAAGCATACATGAAAGAAATGAAACAGAGGGAGGAAATAGAATAGTTGAAGAAAAAAGGGGAAAAGATTAGTATCTTAGAACAAATAGCAGTAAGCCTTATTCAAGAATTTAACTCACAAAAAATTTGAATTGGCCAAAAATAAAATATAAAAACTTTCCCGCACCAACCTTTTCCTAACTCTGGGATAAGTACAAGCTCTAAAGTTCATGAAATCACTCTTTATAGATAGCCTTCTTGATAGGCACTGCTATGGTTTCCACTTTGAACAAATAGCTAAATGCAAAGCTGGTTAAAAGTATATAGAACAAAAACACAAACCACAGAAGTGTGGGAATATACATTGGTAGTAGTGTGTGTATATATGTACATATATATGTATAAATATGTATAGATCTAGAAATAGATATAGATGCACATGTATAAATATATTTATAAATATTATTTCTCAATATATTATATATTAACTGTATATACATACACACACTTAAAATGTCACTAAAACTTTTGGGACTATATATATATGTGTGTGTAGGCATATATGTAAATGTGTGCCTATATATGTATATTGACAGTTATATGTGTATACATATATACATGTACTCATGATATTCCAAAATTGTTAATGTCTTGGTGTAGAGTATATGTATTTATATATGTATACTATACATATATATTCTACATATATATGTATATATATATATATACTTTTTTAATCATAGGGAATTCTCCATAAAGAATTTGTTCTACCACACAGATTAGCCTCTTCTCTCCAACCTCTAGTCCTATAGGATTGTTTAAACACAATGTGAGATTATAATTTAAACAAGGTCTGTCTCCTAGTTGGAACAACCAATATGTGCCAGAAGAAAATGGGACTTGAACGTCTATCTGATTTTAAGGTCAGTTCTACATTGCCTCTTATACTATTTATATATAGACATATGCTTCAGTCCTTTAAGTATCTGAAACTCCACTGTTGTAGGTACTCCCTTCACTGTTACAGAATTAAGTCACTTCTCTAAATTAGCAGATGATCTTGGGAAATTGCTAAAGACCAAAAGTTAATCAACCAGCAACTAGGATGTCCTCCTACATTTAGCAAGACTAATTCTTAGACAATGACTATATAGTTAATCAGTATGTGTGTGTGTAATTATCTTTGTTATAAAATATATTCAATACTGTGGCCATATAACAAGTCTTTTCCATTTCATTAAATCAAATACATTAGAGGAAATTGTTATTCTTTCAGCTAAGATTGAGAAAAAATTCTACTTTTTCCAAATGGTCTCAATCCAAAATTATTACCAATAATTATGAAATTGAAAACTCTATAAAATTATGACACTAATTCATAATGTAACCATGAATATTTAATGTGGGATATTCCATAAGAATTAAAGGAAATATTCCAGCAAGACATCAAATGCTCACTCCTATCTCCAAGACTTTATATTACATTTGTTTATATCATACATTTTTCTGAATACAAATAGTATTTTTTAAATAATATGATTTGCAAGATATGTGGCATTATGCAATAAATCATATATAAACTGAATTTCTACACTGGAATTATTTGAACAAAGATTTGCAATATTTGGCTCGACAACAGACACAACAATCTTAATTCTGGTTCTATATAAAGTTTGCTTGGCAAAGATATGGGAGTACCATGCCATTTCCATCTCTAGGTCATTTCCAATATGAGGAACTGAGACAAACAGAGTTAACTGATTTCCCCAGGATCACACAGCTAATTAGTATCTGAGATAGGATTTGAACTCAAGAAGACAGTCTTCCTAACTCTAGGCCTAGCACCCTCACCTAGCTGGACATGGGGTATAAAGGATAAATTTAAATCAGAAAACAACCTTACTGCTACAAGGAGAGGCAATAAAGGTTTGTTATTGAATGTTTATGTCCATAATGGTTTCACAATCACTTGCAGTGAGCACACCCAGAGATATATGTGCTCCTAGAACACAAATCTTCATAACATCTTGACTGTCCAGCTGATGAGGTACTACTATAGGATAATGTGTGAGAGAGTTACTCTGGTGCTTTGTACTGAATATGAATTAGGATGTGTACATTCCTCTGACAACCTACTGGGAATTGGTTTGCTCTTAAATGTCAAACTTTTGTGATGGTTTGGAAACAATTTGATGACATGTTGATAAACAGAAAAACACTTTATGCTTACTTAGAAGGGGTCAGAGTTTTTTATGATCATCACATAAACACCAAATTCATTATGCACATGATCACGACAGTTTTGAATTCTTCAGAAACAATTTGAATTCTGCAGAAACAAACTTAAGATACTTTTAACATTTACATATTTGTCGACAGAAAGGAAAATACATTAGTAATATGATTGGCAAATGCTTTAATGCTTAAGGTGCCATTAAAAAAATGTAAGCCATTGCATGTCACACACATTCCAAAGTATTTCAAACCTCTAAAAGGTAACTACCACGCTATCCTTTGTGCCTTAGAGAACATTATGAATTAAATATAAGTATAATATATGGCAAGAGACACATTTGGGGAGTTGAAGGATACTTTGGCAATGTAATGTCAGAGATACAAGGGGCAGGCCAAAGAATACAGTGCAAAGTTTGATTTGAATTCAATGAAATTGATTTTCCAACAAAGTCTAAGATTCGACTAAGAGAAATCATATATATTTTGTATCAGTTAATGAGTTGAAATACCTATGTCCTTTTAAACCTAATCAATATATTAACTCTATGTTCTTCATTTCTCTGAGTGAGTTTTATCTGTGGATAGCTTCCAGTTTTCATTAGTCTTTCCTTTATAGGAATTGTAAGCTTATGTAGAATGTAAAAATATAGAATGTAAGCTCTTTGAAGAAAGGCATATGTATTGCCAATGCTTAGTACAGTTCTTGGCATATCATGGTCATTTAATAAATATAAGAAATAAGTTTCTATTGACAGTTGTGAGGATAGTAGAAAAGGAAAAAATAGATGAGTCGCCTTAAAAGTATCATGCAAATTCATAATAATCATGTGAAAATTAATATCTACTTATTCTTATTGCTTCTCCATTTTTCCCTTTGGAAACATTAAAAGAATGCTTTCCAAACAAGAAGGGGAAGCCTCTTTCCTCTCCCTGCCCTCTGTTAAATACCTATGTTAACCCTGAGAGCACCATACTATAGTATCAAAAAACATTTATAAATGAAACCTTTTTTTTTTCTTTGCTGCATATACTTAGTATTAAAACTAGTACAGTGTGGTATCATTGCCTTGGTTCCTATGAAGGAATCAATAATCAACAGTCAATAATCAACAGATATTTATTAAGCACTTATTATGTGCCAGTCACTGTGGTATGTGCAAAGGATACAAAAAGAGGCAAAAAATGGTCCCTGCCATCAAGAAACTTACAATCAAATAGGGTAGGCATCATGTAAATCAATATATGTGATTTATATACAGGATAAGTAGGAAATAATTAGCAGAGGGAGGGCACTAGAATTAGGAGTGTTTGGGAAAGACTTCCTGTAAAATATAAGGACTCATAGATCTTAAGGGAAGCTAGGAAGTAGAGGTGGGGAGGTTAGAGCATTCTAGGCATGGGAGAGAGTCAGAAAAAAATGCCAGGGATTAAGTGATGGAGTGTCTTATTGATGAAACAGCAAACAGGCCAGTACCATTAGATAAAAAAAAATATGGCAGGGAGTGAGGTATAAGAAGAATAGAAAGGTAGGGAGTAGGGCCAGGTTATGAAGGATTTGATATTGACAATGTAGAGATGCACTTGTATTACTTGAACAGGAATGGGACTAACATTTTAAGAAAATCCCTTTAGTGACTGAATAGAGAATGAATTGGAGTGGGGAGTGAGCCATGAGCCACCAGTTTTGCCTTCCATTGCTTTTGCCCTATCAGTCCATATGCCAATACAATAAATTGTTCCAAGATAAACCATGATTCTAAAAAAGTTATTAAACACTGTCAATATTTCAGCAACACTTATTTTCTTGCCAAGTATTTATAAAGAAGATCTTCCATGACTAGTTGGTAATGACACCAGACAAATGAATACAAATGAAATAACAAGTAAAACCAAATCTGTAGATACTCCCATTTGTAAGACAAAAGTACAATTCTGCAGATAAGATCTTAACTTAGTCTTCATGTTTGCAGCACAATCTTAAATTCAATTCATTATTATATCATCTGAAAGTACCATTATCCATTTGGGTGATTTTTCATTTAAGAGGCCTTCAGAATGTAAGCTCCTGGGGACAGCTGGGTGACTCAGTGGATTGAAAACCACGCCTAGAGATGAGAGGTCCTAGGTTCAAATCTGGCCTCAGACACTTCCCAGCTGTGTGACCCTGGGCAAGTCACTTAACCCCCATTGCCTAACCCTTACCACTTTTCTACCTTGGAGCCAATACACAGTATTGACTCCAAGATGGAAAGTAATAGTTCCCATTAATAAACAAATAAATAAATGAATTAATGAATGAACAAATGAATGAATAAACAAATAAACAAATAAATAAATGAAAGAAAGCATAGTGTGTGACAAATTTTATTTTTTTTTGAATAAAATTTTTATCAAATTCTAATATAATGTTTTAGAAAAATTCCAGATTTAGAACAATTTTTGAAAAAATTTAAAAATTAGTTGGCAAGTTACTTAACTTCTCAGGGTTGAAGGCAAATTGCTAATATAAGCTAAAGAATAACTGCTTGACCCACACTTGTAAATCACAGGTCTAGGCTCTGTCTCTGCCTGTCTGTCTGTGTCTCTATACCTCTCTCTGTGTGTCTCTATCTCTGTCTGTCTGTCTCTCTCCCCTTTTATCTCTGTGTGTCTATGTCTCTGTCTCTGTCTAAAAGTCTCTTTCTGTTTTCTCTGTGTCTTTTTTTCCCTCTCCAGATATATAGATTCCATCTGTCATCCAACTAGTTAGCTATATACTATAAAAACATCCGTTCAGGAAATTTTAGAAGTAAATTGGACTTATTCTGCAGACAAATTTAGGCTTGAGATGAGGAAAATCTTAGTAACAAGGAAACCCTAAAGAGATAAACTAGGTTGCTTCAGAATGTAAGCAAAGTCCCTTCCTTAAAAGCAAACAAATAAGCAAAAAACTACAGAGGCTAGATGATTAATTCTTAAGTGGGTCAAGTGATAAGGAATCCTTTTTCAGGAAGAGATATGATTGCTAATCCTATTGGGTTTATCTAGGCTACTAAGGTCTCTTCCAATCCTAAAGTTTTTCATTCTATATGATAAGCTATTTATATGGAAACCTTCCCTTTTGCCAATATCTGTGACCAGGCAGACAAGTTGTGCCTAATTAGGGGGAAAGAATACTACTATAAAATAAGGGTGCTGGACTAAATGATTTCTTAGTTTCCTTCTATCTTTAAATCTATGATCCTAATATCAAAGGTGCTACAAAGAGGTTTCCAGAAAAGCAAATATCTTATTTCTCAGTTACTTTCTTGTTAGAAAAGTTATTTCTTATAAGAAATTTGGCTATATCCTTCTAAATATGGATCATTTGGTAACCAAGGGCATCAAATTAGTTTGGGAACTATGGTCACTCAATTGATGAACATGGTCATATTCTGAAAAACAAGTGCCTCACCCATATTTCTCAGAGACACAGAGCATAGTAGAAGGTGATATCTGTTAGGTCATATCCTCAGCAATGATAACAACCCTTGACCTCTCTCTGGCTACCTATGGTTGGCCCCTCCATCTTGAGAAACATACCCATCTTCAACTAAACTAAGTCATCCTCTCTCAACATAGGTCCAAAAGGCAGCAAAAGTTCATCACAGCAGCAATGCAATAGCAATAGCAGCAATAGCAACAATGCAAGGATCCAGAGCAAGGCTGAGGGACTTGTAAGAAAGAAAACCAGCCACATTCAGAGGAAGAACTGTGGGAGGAGAAACACAGAAGAAAAACAACTACTTAAACACATGGGCTGATGGGGATATTATTGGGGATGTAGACACTAAACAGTAACTCTAGTCCAACTATCAATAATATGGAATGAGGTCTTGATCAATGAAACATGTGAAACCCAGTGGAATTGTGCATCAGCTAAGAGGGATTAGGGGGGATTGGGGGAGAGAGAAAGAACATGAAATATGTAACTAGGGGAAAATATTCAAAATAAAAAAATAATTTCATAAACAAAAAAAATTTCATTCATCACAAAAGAAAGCCATCTAAAAATGAGAAACCCTGGGAAATGAAGCATGACTCAGTGCTGATGAAGTAAGACCTGGCTTGGGCTCTTCCTATTCACCTATCCTTTACTCCAAACAAATATTTATTTTAAACTCTGTTGCTGGAAATTCTTGTTTTGAATGTTAATTTGAGGCCAAATTCCTTTTCATTGAGGTTCTGGGAAGCTCTAGTTATATCTTTCTAGTATGTGCTGATATAAATTATAATTATGTATAAGACAATTTTAAATAACGTGATATCTTTTAGGTAATAGCATTATCACTTAAGATGCTGGTTTATTTGTTCATTTTTAATAATTAAGCTACAGGTTCTAAAGACAGATTTAGCCCTCTGCATTGCACATATTTGTGATACATTTACCAAAATACAGCAATTGCTTTCCATTAATTTTGGACATGAATCCCAAAAAGTACCATGAATATTAACAAGACCATTGTATTACATTCTCAGTTCTTTTTAATTCAACAAACCTGAATCATCTCCTTATTGATATCATTTCCTGAGGAAGAAAATGAAGAGATTTCAAAAAATATCATATAGGGGGCAGCTGGGTAGCTCAGTGGATTGAGAGCCAGGCCTAGAGACAGGAGGTCCTAGGTCCAAATATGGCCTCAGACACTTCCCAGCTGTGTGACCCTGGGCAAGTCACTTGACCCCCATTGCCTTAAGAAAAGTCATATAAAATAAGTTGAAAGGATTTGGGATGTTTAACATGGAGAAGAGAATATTTAGTGTTATACAGAAATAGGTCCCTTTCCCATCTGGAAGAATTGGAATTGTTCTTTTGATCATCAAAGGACAAAATTAAGAGCAATTGAAGTACTACATTTGACACTTGTTCTCTATGTGACCTTAAGTAATTCTCTTCCCCTCCCTGGGCCTCAGTTTCCTCATCTGTAAAATTATGATGATGAACTAGTTGATCTCAAAAATTCCTTCTAATTCTATGTTAATAATCCTAGGATTTCAGCTTCAGAAATTTAGCCAAATTGTATCTCTTGTATTACAAGTGAGGAAACTGACCCTCAGGGAGAGGAAGTGAATTGTCCAAAGTCACATATATAGCAAATGGCAGAGCCAGAACTCAAAGCTAAGTTCTCTGAGTCCAAATCCAAAATTTTTCCCACCGCACTATACTGTCTTCTCTAAAATAATACATCTATTAAATGGCCCTGAGATGACCTGAGAATTTTAGTTAGTCAAATAGTATTATTTAATAAAACCTATTATTTTATCATTATCATTAGCTATTAAGGTCTTGCTATGTTCCAATCACTATGCTAAATTCTGGAAGTTCAAAGAAAGGCAAAAGACAGTCCATGTTCTCAAAGTGCTCAGAGTCTAGTTTTACCAAGTGGCTTTGAAAAGAGGCAGAATCAGTTTTTACATATGCATCAGTTTATTTACTCTATTAAATTTCAATGTAACCTTGGAAAGGTCCCTTCACCTCTCCTAGCCTCAGTTTCCTGACCTCTAATATAACTTTCAATTGTAAATCCTGTAATTCTATGGCTCTCAGTCAGAATCAATAGACTTTATGGACTTGAATCTCCTCTCATGGTTGACTGCACTTGGGCAGGTTCCATGTTGTTATGTGCAGATGCGTGGAAAGGGTACCCGGGATTAAACTGAATCCATTCAAAAGTGAGGATGCAGTTTTTCAGTTAGCAACACCATCGGGTCATTTCTCTTCCAGTCCTTTTCCTTCTTCGCCCTCATCCCAAGCACAGCCTCTGCATGTTTATGATGATTCCTCTTTCATGATAACCTTTGTTCATAGTGCATGAAGAAATTCAGGCTCACTATTTTTTTAGTTGATAGCTTGGGATGTTTTTTTTTCTTTTCTTTTCTTTTTTCTCTTCTTTTCTCTTTTTTTTTTTTTTTTTTTTTTTTTTTTTGCTGTAGTGAGAATTATACCACGGGACTTTCAGATACTTTGGCAGGAGTTACATCAAAACAAGAACACACATGACTGGTGAGTAAATATATATTCAACTTATCCAGCCTGAGAACAAAAGAATTAGAAATTCCAAACACCTCCAAATGAACTCTTCAGAACAGTCATGGTGAATAGGAGGTAAACACAAAGATGACATATGGTTTATCTTTTCAATAATTACATTTTCAGTGTAATTCTATACACTTCCCCCCCCCCCCCAATAAAGTCTTGTTTAAAACCAAATGTTTCTCTGTTAACACAGGGTAGGCAAATGAGAATGCATATTCGGATATTGAGATATTCAGTGGTTTCATGGTTATGAAATGTTTGAATTAACATGTTGTACTCGTGGCCTCTTAGAGAATAAGGCTTAGCAAAGGGAAAAGTGGTTAAGAACTAGGCTTGTGTCTTCCACATGGGTGAGCTCTTTTAAGCCACATTCACTGTAAGAGTCAGCATTTTCTAGGCAGGACAAAATGGCAAGAGGCAGCATGCAATGTTACCATATGCTCTGTGGCCAGATTGGTTCTATATTATACAAGATTTAATACAAGTAAACTCAATTTGTGGCCCACATTTGCAGCAGAGCATCAAGAAAGGTTGTATGTCTTGATGGCATCTGAGTCTGTAGTTCAGAATGTTACATTTTGAAAGTTAGCTCCCTTATTAGAAATCATAATTGCAGTTTCTGTAGCATTTTCCTATAATAACCCTGTGAGGTAAATAGTGTGTTTTATTAATCCTATTTTATAGTTGAGGAAATTGAGTCACAGAAAGGATCAAGTGCCTTGCCTTTGGCCACAAAGCTGAAAAGCAAGTTTATATGGGGTGTTCAGAGAGAACTAGCATCTCAGATACGAGGGCTTGATGAGCCCTTTCCAGGACTGCTCATTCACTTTTCAGGTCTATTTTTTACCCAACTCTCACCTTTGGTTTCAAGAAACTATAGAGAGCACAGCAGCTACACCCCAGTAAAATTGCCTCAGCATGTGGGTCAAACCTAACTGAGGGTAACCAATAGGCCTCCAACTCCTTGATGAGTAAGGGAGGTGTCCACCCCAACCATATGAAGATTTCTCCTGGCAGAATGGGTGAATAAAAGCAATTTGTTCCACCATCTATGAAGGTTGAAGCAGGAGCTGTGGACCACTTAGAACTTGGTTAAACATCAAAGACACCAAGATCATCCACCACATCCCAGGCCACTGCCAGTCATCCTGACTTTTTCCTTGCCATTGGATTTTTAAAGCACTGGAAAAGAGACTGGGGTGGACAACTTTGTGTAACTCTGCCTCACTTAAATCCAATCCACTTAAAAGTCAAGACATCTCAAGGTGGATGTTATTGGTGCTCCTTAAAAATGAAGGATGAATAACAACAGTAAACAGAGGAACCTAGATTCAAACCCAGGTACCCTGAAGGCCCACTGTTCCTTCTACTGCACTTCAGTGCCTCTGTAGCCAGATAAAGAAAATTAACATAGTGAACATGAATGTCTGTTTCTCCTGTCTGATTCCATGAACTATTGCAGGACCTGGTCAGAAATACTGACATATTCACTTGTATTGATGGAAGACTTCCACTTACAGACTTTGCAGGAGGATCTGATAATAGACATTTAGATATGGATGCAATTATACATTGAATTAAAGAGCTGGGGCAGCTGGAAAGAAGATTAAGTGACTAGGATATGAAATTCCATCATGAAAGATTTGTCCACCAAGTCAAAATGGAACCATCAGAAAGAATGACTAGATGCTGAACCAAGAAATTAGTCAGTGAGAGTCCTCAGTGTGGTAAAATAGTGAACTCACTGGATATAGAGTCAGAGGATATGGGTTCAAATTCTAGTTCTGTCACTAAGAAGACTTTTGTGACCTTGGACAAATCACTTCATTTTTCAAATGAGTTAGTTGGACTTATTGAACTTTAAAATCTCTTCCAAGACCTAAATCTACAATCTTATAAGCCTAAGACTTGATATCTTACTGCCCAAGGCTAGTTTGGGGCCCAGGGGAATGGAATAAGCAACTATGCCTAAGTAGGGTTTGAGGGGAATGGAAGAGGATGGGAACAAATAGATACGACTCTTGGAATTAGAGAAGTGCAAAGGTAAGGATCTCAAGACCCAGTGAAAACCTAATTGTCCACTCTCTTCATATTGCTTCTGTTTTTATTTATTTACAGTTATTTCTAGTTATTTGTTAGGCATTTTAGTCTTTTCTGAGATCTTCAAAATCAGTCCTGAAAAGTAATAGCTTCCAGAATGGTACTCAGTTAAAATAAATGGCATGATTTGATTGGGAATTTAATAGAGAGAATGGGACTGGCAGTCAAGAGATCTGAGATGTATTCTGCTATCACCATCAGCACTACCCTACCCTGAAGTGATTTTGAAAAAATCATTATAGGATCACATATTTAGAAATGGAAAATACCTTAGACAACATCTAGTCTAACTCTAATACTTTTTCAAAATGAAGAAACCAAGAAGTCAGAGAAGGAAGTAATGTACCCCAAATCCAAGATGTCATAGTGGCAGAGACTGAATCGAAACTGATATCCTTTAACTCCAAATCCAGGGACTCTTCTGACCATACTCTGAACTTAGTTATCTTATTACTCCTTTACTTTTTCTCCTGGATCTGCTCATGACTCTTCAGATCATCTCTGCTATTGACCAGAAGCCTTCTTACCATGGAAGATCCCTTCTCTCCTATGGTTCCCTCCTCTGATTGAGTTCTTCCCAGAAATTATATTTTGAGTAAATGCCTAAGGTGGCCATGCTAATTCCTTCACTGTTCTCTGGACTTTGCTCCTGACTTCTAGCAATTATCTCCCATTCCCCTATATTGTCTCTATCATTTTCAGTTCTCTTTTGCAGGTTATTTTCATCCATTATAACTGAAGCTCATTTAGGACTTTTGTTGTTCAGTGGGATACAACTCTTTGTGACTTCATTTGGAGTTTTCTTGGCAAAGATATTGAAGTTGTTTGCCATTTCCTTTTCCAGATTACTTTATAGATGAGGAAAGTGAGGCAAATAGGGTTAAGTGACTTGCCCAGAGTCTTGCAGTTAGTTTTTAAAGCCAGATTTGAAAGATGTCTTTCTGACTCCAGGTCTGGCACTATCCACTACACCACCTAACTGCTCCTCATTCAGGACAAGAACTTTCTATTCAAATACAAATTGAAAGTTCATTCAGGATAGGAACTTTTCTATTTCCCTGTATTTCTATTCCCAGAGGTTAGCACAATACCTGGTAAATAGAAATAACTTAATAAATGCTTTTTGACCTGATTTGGCTTAACTATCAAATGAGGAAATTGAACCGCTTCATATCTAAGGTCCTTTCCAGCTCTAATGTTATTCTTTGAAACAAAGTACTTTCTATTGCTCCATGATATCTGAGAAAGCGGTATCTAGTTCCAATAATAAATGAGGCATCTCTTCTAGCATTACTCTCTCCCAGATGCCTAATTCAAGATAACAAGAAGGAAATGAAGGAAATATTTGGGCATCTTTGAAATATACTTCACTATACAGTGAAAATATGCTTTATGGAGTCAAAGAATCTGAGCTACAAATCTTACCTCTGACACTTGCTATGTGACCTACAACACATCACTTAATTGACTTAAGCCTTAGTTTCTTCAGTTGATGAATGAGGGGGTTGAGCTAAATGATTTTTGAGATTTCTTCCAGCCCTAGTTCTATGTCCATCTTTGAGAAGATGGCCAAAAAATCATTCCATATTTGTGTCTTTCACCAGGAGCAGATTTCAAGGCTGACTCCAAAGAGACTGCCTGTGCATTTCAGTAACTGTAATGTTTTCCAGTCCCAGGAGAGGGGGAGGAAGAATTAACTGGGTGCCAGAAAGTGAACTGAAACAAATTACAAAGAAGACTTCATTGAAACCCCTGCCATGTGCTGAAATAAATTCTTTTTTTTTTTTAATGTGAAAAGCACTTCCTAACTCAAAAGTTCTCCCATCCACCTCCCCTGGGGACTCTCTTGTTTTTTCCCTTCCCTCCACAGCTGAAGTCTTCTCCACCATCTGTCTGTGTTAAGGAAGCCTCCATACCACACTCCTTCTTCCCCCATTACACTTTTATTTTATTTTATTTTCTTCTTTAAAATTTGAAAACCTAGGGTTGAAGTAAGACCATCAGTTTATAGCCCAAAGGTTTAAAATGGCTTCTCTGAATCCTTCCTTCCCTCAGTCAAAACATAATAGATCGTATAAATAAAGTTTAGTGTGACTAGAGAAGAAGTATGTTTTACTGGTCATAGAGAGAAATGAGACCTCATCTTCATCTAGGTAAGTCAAGGCAAGAAGAGGAAATAAAGGGTGTAAGGTTTTTTTATGATGGTATAAGATTAAATTGGTTACATTCCCTTTTTAAAATTATGCTCACCAGTCTTTGCATTTGACTCATTGATTGTATCTTCTCCAGGACTTTGACACCTACTAGCCCTATAATCGGTGTGACTAAAATAGGTGAGTATAATTGTCAGCATTGAATAAGTGAGTGGATAAGGGAACTGATTTTGAAGTCAAGAAAACCGGAGTTTAACTAATTGTTATTACCAATATCAATTGTTTATTAACTTGATCAATCATTAAATCATTATCCTATACATTTTTAGAAATTAATTTTAAATACTAATAATTAAGTTAGCTATCATTTATATAGCTCTTTAAATTTTTAGAATTCTTTATTAATGATATATAATTTACTCTGAACCTCACAAGAAACCTGTGAGATAACTAGTAATATATATGTTCTATTTATTATATTATGTTAATATATTTATTACATATATATCTATTTTAGAGATTAAAAAATTGAGGCTGATAGAGAATAAGTAGCTTGCCCAGGGTCATATGTATAATTTCAAAGCCTGGATTTGAATGCAGGTCTTTCCTTATTCCAGACCCAGAGCTCTATCCACTGGGACCACCAAGCTGCCTTTCTGTATCTAACACAAAATGCCCTTGGCAAATCACTAAATTTCATGATGCCCAGGAACTTTTCTAAGGCTTTAAATTTCAGTACAATTGTGAATTTACATTGTTGTTGAGTCATTTCAGTTATGTCTATGTCCAAGTTATTACTTCATGTCCCCTTTTGGGATTTTCTTGGCAAAGGTACTGGAATGAATTGGCATTTCCTTCTCCACCTCATTTTACACATGAGAAACTAAGACAAACAGAGCTAAGTGATTTGACCAGGGTCACACAGCTAGTAAGTGTGTCTGAGGCAAGATTTGAACTCATGAAGATGAGTCTTTTTGATTTCAAGCACAGTGCTCAATCTACTGCTTTACCTGGCTGTCTCAATTTACTTTGGTAGATGGATTTTTTCAATGGGAATTCTTTACACTAATCAAATATATCTCTGGAAATAAAATAGATTAAAAGACTAAGATCCAGACATGTTAAATTGCTCAGTCACACTATTACATTAGTGTATGCCAGAACTAAAATCCAAGTGTTCTGTCTTTTTTGGGGGGTGGGGAGGGTTACTTTTTACTGATAGGTCTTTTGGATTTCAAAAATTAAATTATCAAGAAACCCTTTACAACTTTAAAACATGAACAAATTCTAAAATAACAACAACATCCTTACTAAATTTGAACTCTTCAGAGCCCAATTGCATGGTAATTCTTATATCTTTACCCCTGCCTCAGTCAGGAATAGAATTCAATTCTCATAATATCCTCATAGACAAGAGGGGAAAATGTTAAATAGATAATAACTGCCTTCAAGTAAATGAAAAACAATCGTGAAGAAGAGAAATTATGTTTTGGCCAAGATGAACATTTGTTTTGCTTGGCTGTGCATATTGATTACAACAATTTTGTTTATTCTTTTGCTGCAGAAAAGCATGAAAAGGAGAGAAAATGAATGCCTGTTAATTTAAAAAATTAGTATTAAAAAATCTAAAAAGAGTTTATGCTTTTTTCCTTTTAGCATAGACCTTTAGGGAAAATGAGCATTGAGTTTAAAATGTAGAGAGTCACCTTAAGCTTGATATTTTAAAAATTGTTTCTATTAAAATATGAGTCTGGTCATTGACTTATTGAATTTATTATGATTTATTGATGGACAGGAGAAGGAAAGGAAGATGAGAGAGAGAGAGAAAGAGATAAAGAGAGAGAGACAGAGACAGAGACAGACAGAGACAGAGACAGAGACAGAGAAATCTTAGAAAAGCATTACTCTAATCTAGCTCCCTATTACTGTTTGTTCTCCAATAGTTCCTGGTAGCATCCCCACAGAAGTAAAACAGGATGACTTTTTCCTTGTTCACCATTCATATACACTCCTTACTCTGCCCTCTGTACTGCCATTGCTTGCTGACCTTCAGGCTGACATGCAAGGGATGCCAGACATGCAGGCAGTCCCCAGGGGATGATACCACATTAGTAACTCCAGAGGAGGTGGGCAAATTTTGTTCACGTAAAATGCTTCTTAATGATTAAAGTTGCTCAAATGTGATATAGCTGTCCCTGGAAGCTAGTGAATTTTCCATATCTAGATATCTTTAGAAAGATATCAGATGACCTTTTGTCAGGTATTTTATAAAAAGGATTCCTATTCTACTGTGATGAACTAAATGTCTTCTTGGTTCTCATTTGGATCTAGAATGATGTGAATCCATCTATTCCAGTTCTGTGTTTCTGATTCTTTTTGACTTTGATCAATCCTCAGAACCTCAGCATTACCTACATCCACCAGGTAATATAGTATAGGACAGAAAGTAATCAGAGTCTGCCTTAGGGTCAAGGTTTCTCACGGTTGCTTATTGGTAGTGCTATTGCTTTCTTCCTCCAAGACTGTGGTCCCTGTCTGGATAACCAACTAGATCTGATACTTGCTGTTCCTTCTAGTTTTAGTCAAACTCCAAGGGCCTGGCTTCACAGCCTACTTAGATGTGCATCATTTGTTTGAACCTTCCAACTAAGCTGGACTTCCATTCTTGGAAGTTGTCTTCTAGTTGTCCTCTTCTAGTTGTCTATTTCCCATTGTTATCCACAACCCAACGAGGCACAAATAATGCCAGCTGCAGAGATCAGTTATATAAGTTTACTTTAATCTCAGATCTATAACCCACAGTAGGTAGTATAATGGAGAAGAGAGTACTTTTCCCATTCTACCTAAAATTGAGAAATGGGTTTGAGAAGCAGAACTAAAAATTAATCGGCATATCACAAGGGAGAGAACTTGAGTTAGGGGGAAAAATGAGATAGGAGGAAAGTGAGGAGAAATACCAAATCAAACTCACCAGCCACTATTAAATACAATACAGCAGAGAGCTTAATCTGATTAAATGAAACAGAAAATAACCCTTTGGTCATCTATTTATACTTCTTGCCAGAGTTCTAACAAAATGACCAAATTCTCCTTCGCCCTTCTCATAGGGAAGACATTTGGGAGTAGGAAGAAGGATGGGAAGGAGGTTGCTTGTCCCCAGCTACATTGGCTGGCTATGATTTCAAGAATAAATGGTTTCCCAAATTCTAGTGCAATCAGCACCTTTATAACTTGGTAACAAATTTTTCCCCTGTCAAGCCTGCTTTGTATATAAAACTTTGTGCTTAAGCTATTCCCATTCAATAGTAGCTAACCAAGAAAGTCAATCTTAGCAACTTGACAAAAGTGCAAATTTGCATATCTCAACAACGGTTCAGGTTTAGGTAATAAATCTTAAATATATAACAAGTCACCAATCTCTCTGTACTCCAACTCTTTCAAAATTATTGTTTCTGGTGGAAATTGCCAATGTGTAGCAATCTCTTTGTCTCCTAACAGAGGCATCATCATCATAACAGCCTCTAAATTCAATAAATCATGTATCTCATGAGAAGAGAAGAATGCAATAGTAAGAAGAATGCCAAAGGTAATGTACACTAGGAATTCAATGTACCCTGAGTTTGCTATAGTAGCTATGATGGCTTTACATAAATGCTGAAATATGTCTAGCAATGCTACTGATCTTCTTAGTACCCTGGTCAGTGTGATCTAATTGCTTCTATGACTCTAAGAAATAAATAGGGTGATATTGGGTTGGAAACTCATCCTACTCAGAATCATCCTCAACGTCACCTTAAGATAGATGACAACAGAATAAATGACGCTACATTGTATTATGGTACCACAAGAAGACAAGATAAATAAAGACAAATGAGAAATAATGATGCTTCACTTACTGAAAAAGTCTTTGTACAAATGGCATTGGCTCAACATTGACAAATGATAAGTATGTATGAAAAGAAATGAACTCATGGACTATTTTCATTATGCCCTAGTACTGTGTAATAAGAAAATAAACAGATTTTTACTATTTATAGCTATGGAATTCCTATTACCTTTTGTCTACAATATCCTCAGTCCCAAATTATATAACACATATTGGAGACTGATTCAGACAAATTATAAGGAGTACCTTCATATCTAGTTGGCAGATTACAAAAAAGAGTAAAGATTGAGGTGTTATTCACACAAATTAAAATTAAGAAAAAAATTATGGAATTACTTAGGGAAAAACTAAAGAACTAAAAGACACTGAAAATTTAAATTTAACACAAACTGCAAAAGTCCAAACTATGTAATGAAATGGATGGCAAAATCTATTGGCCAGTGAATTGAATGGCTGATGCCTTACATAGCTTTGAAAAGGAGATGAGCATAGTTACAATGGAATTTCAAAAAGCTCTCTTTGAGTCTGATGTCATAAAACCAACTTAAGAACCAACTATATAAAAACAGTAACTCAAATAAGTTGGAATCTCCTATATTCATCTTGAATGTATTCTACCACAATATTTGACAGGGAGTGTAAAAATATAGCAGGACCTACATGTAACAGTATATACTGTAGTCATTGCCATAGCAAGGATGATAGAGGAAAGGTAGTATTATCTAAAAATAGACATCAAATATAGTGGAAGAAACAAGGTGAGAAAACTATTGAAGATCAATAGAAAGATATAAGATAACATCAATAGTTAGCTAGAATATGCAATAGAAAGTTGAACAAACTATTAATTAATTAAAGGCAGCAATAAAGTAACTGTCACAATTGAATACAGAAGGCAAAAATATATCAGAAACTCTTGATAACATTAATCAATAATTAAAAGCAAAAGCCAAAAGATTAAAATAAAACAAAGAATCAACAAAGCTAAAAGTAAGTAAACAATTCATTGTTTATCAAAACCCATACTATACAGGTTAAAGCAGCAAAGAAATTAGAGGAGAAACATCCAACACAATACAATTATAGATTGGTTCAAAAACAATATAGAAATTTGTTTATCATTAATATAATGAATGATGGAATGGATGTTGCAAGAAGAATAACTGAAATTTTACTCTGCAAAACTGGAAAATGGTAATGCCATAATTATTGATACAAATGCTTAACAGTGAAGAATGAATTAGATGCAAACTCCATCCCACCCTTCCTTAGCTTAGCATCATACCCAGCATATAGTAGACAATTAATAAATGCTTATTATTTTGGAGGCAGTTATGTAGTACAGTAAATAAGTAATTAGACCTAGAGTCAAGAAGACCTAAGTTCTAATCTAGCCTCAAATACCGTGTGACCTTAGGCAAGTCACTTAGCCTTTGTTTGTCTTAATTTCCTCAATTGTAAAATAAGGGTAATAATAACGCTTCCTTCAAAGGGTTGTTCTGAGAATGAAATGAGTTAATATTTATAAGGCATTTAACACATTTCCTGGCACATAGTAGGCATTTAATAAATACTTATTCCTTTCCCTTCCTCTCTTCTGAATATAGGCCAGTTACCTATTTGTATACTTTAAATAAAATAATCATCAGTTTTATCAATTAAAAAACATATTGGGGGGCAGCTGGGTAGCTCAGTGGATTGAGAACCAGGCCTAGAGATGGGAGGTCCTAGGTTCAAATCTGGCCTCAGACACTTCCCAGCTGTGCGACCCTGGGCAAGTCACCCCATTGCCTAGCCCTTACCACTCTTCTGCCTTGGAGCCAATACACAGTATTGACTCCAAGAGGGAAGGTAAGGGTTTTAAAAAAAACAAAAACTTATCAGTACTATGAAGAAAGCAACATTTGGATGAGGAGCAAAAAGGATATCCAGGAGAACTGTAATTGAAGGGATGTCCATCAACTAAGGAATGACTGAACAAGTTGTAGTCTTTGATTGTAATGGAATAATAGTGAGCCATAAGAAATAACAAACAAGTCCACAAAAAATCCATAGAAAGACATATGAAATGATACAAAGTGAAGTAAGCAGAAGAAGGAGAACATTGTACTTAACAACAATAATAAACACTTATCAACTACGAATGATAACTATTTTCAATAAGAAAAGAATCCAAGAGAATTCCAATGAACTCATGACAAAAAAGGATATTCATTGTCATAGAAGGAAGAAACAGCCTGGATGCAGATTGAAATATACCATTCTTTACTTTATTTCCTCCATGAATTTTTCTGTGAGTGTAGTAATATGCTTCTTGTTTCACAACATTAAGAAAAGGAAAAGATGTATTCTATGAAATATATTCTCAACATATATAATATTACTTGCCTTATTGGGAAGGGGAAGGGTTTGGACGGAGAGAAAAAAAGGATGAGACATAGATTTTTAAAAATAGCTCATGAGAATTTGTTTCTCCTGGATAAGCATTTTATTATACATTAATAACAAATAACATATATTAATTACATTGCATATAAAATAAAAATAATTATCTATGCTTTTTAAAAAAAGATATGCTAAAATGTCCCAGAGATATAAAGAGTAACTTCCTCCTGATTGAATAATGATTGAACATGTTACCTTAAAGTGTTCTAATATTTATATAGCCTTTCTTGATTATTACAAGACTTTTGACTCAGCTCTCCACTTAACTGTAATCTTAGGATCTCGTATCTTCCAAATGTATGAAATAGATGCAAGCATACTATAGCATTTGATATTCACATGGGAAACTTCTCTTTTTAAACTTGCCACAAACACAGTGATGTTGAAAACAATAAAAACATGACATCTTCTAGGAAAACAAGTCTTCATTTCTGCCTAGCATCAAATCCATTCTCATTAATTCTGAATAAAACAAATATGATTTTCAAGTCAAAGACAGAGCCAAACCAAAATAATATATTAATCATTTGATGTGTGTAGATGATATCAGGTTATATGACTATTTAAAGGCACATTAAATAACTATTTTGTCTTGCAGAATCTTTATTTAATGATGTCAAAATATCATTTAGATTAGATAAGTGAAAAAAGTCTTAATGGATATCTGGGAGGAAGAAAGCCTGAAGGCTTTGAACTTGAAGCTAGAATTCAAATTGAACCAATAGATGAAAGTAATACTCTAAAATGTCATATTCTTCTCCTTGAAAGACATTGAGTTGAAAACTATCAAAACAAAAAATAACTTTTAGAATAAACAGACTACACAAAGCAAACAGAGTAAAAGCTGTCAACAGACGTCATCCACTGGATTTCTCTAATGTGAGCAAAAGAAGTTCATCTTCAGATAGAATCAGTGAAATGGCTCAGATCCAAGAGAAGAATTCTGTCATTCCACAGGCAACATCCATTGTGAGGACTTTTTAAAAGAGGAGTTTTGATGTCAATTTGTAACAAACTAATAAACACCAGAAATTAGAGAAGGATTATTTTTACAGAGGATATTCTTAGAGGTCAATGAAGACTATGAAAGTAATCAATAGAAAATGATAATTCATTCCTGCAGGTTGTAAAAATGTAGCACTTACTCAATATCTACCCATTTTATTTCTAATTTTAGAACCTCCATTGACCCTCAAAATGAAGTCTAAAAATCATTTTTGTAATATTTGTCTGTCTTTAACTTCTTTAGGAATATACCTATTAACATTATAATATAAACATGTTTATATTATAATATATTTATATATAATAAATGTCACATTTATTATATATAAACATTATAACAAATATAATTTTGGTCCACAAGGTATTAATGGCTTCATGTCTTTTCTTTTTTTTTTATTAGACATTTATTAATATTCATTTTTAATCTGTTTACATACTTTATGCCCCTACTTTCCCCTTCACCCCCCTCTCTCCCCCCACCCATGGCCAATGCACATTTCCACTGGTTGTAACATGTGTCCTTGTTCAGGGTCTATTTCCCATTCATGTCCGCCTCAGCCCATGCATTCAAGCAATTGTTTATCTTATATGTTTCCTCTCCTGCAGTCCTTCCTCTGAATGTGGGTAGCATCTTTACCATAAATCCCTCAAGCTGTCTTGGGTCATTGCAGTGCTGCTGGTACAGGAGCCCATTACATTTGATTTTACCATAGTATATCAGTCTCTGTGTACAATGTTCTTCTGGCTCTGCTCCTTTCGCTCTGCATCACTTCCTGGAGGTCTCTCCAATTTGCATGGAATTCCTCCAGTTTATTATTCCTTTTAGCACAATAGTATTCCATCACCCACATATACCACAATTTGTTCAGCCATTCCCCAATTGAAGGACATCCCCTCATTTTCCAGTTTTTTGCCACTACAAAAAGTGCAGCAATAAATATTTTCGTACAAGTCTGTTTATCTATGATCTCTTTGGGGTACACACCCAGCAATGGTATGGCTGGATCAAAGGGCAGGCAGTCTTTTATAGCCCTTTGGGCATAGTTCCAAATTTCCAGCCAGAATGGCCAGATCATTTCACAACTCCACCAGCAATGCATCAATGTCCCGATTTTGCCACATCCCCTCCAACATTCATTACTCTCCCCTTCTTTCATTTTAGCCAATCTGCTAGGTGTGAGGTGATACCTCAGAGTTGTTTTGATTTGCATTTCTCTAATTATTAGAGATTTAGAACACTTTCTCATATGCTTTTTGATACTTTTGATTTCTTTATCTGAAAATTGCCTATTCATGTCTCTTGCCCATTTATCAATTGGGGAATGGCTTGATTTTTTTATACAATTGCTTTAACTCCTTGTATATTTGAGTGATTAGACCCCTGTCAGAGTTTTTCGTTATAAAGATTTTTTTCCCAATTTGTTGTTTCCCTTCTGATTTTGACTACATTGTTTTTGTTTGTACAAAAGCTTTTTAGCTTAATATAATCAAAGCCATTTAATTTACATTTTGTAATTTTCTCTAACTCTTGCTTGGTTTTAAAATCTTTCCTTTCCCAGAGATCTGACAAGTATACTATTCTGTGTTCACTTAACTTATTTATAGTTTCCCTCTTTATATTCAAGTCGTTCACCCATTCTAAATTTATCTTGGTGTAGGGTGTGAGATGTTGATCTAAACCTAATCTCTCCCATATTGTTTTCCAAATTTCCCAGCAGTTTTTGTCAAATAGTGGATTCATGTCCCAAAAGTTGGGCTCTTTGGGTTTATCATACACTGTCTTGCTGACATCATTAACCCCAAGTCTATTCCACTGATCCTCCCTTCTATCTCTTAGCCAGTACCATATTGATTTAATGACTGCTGCTTTATAGTATAGTTTGATATCTGGTACTGCTAGGCCCCCTTCCTTCACATTTTTTTTTTCATTATTTCCTTTGATATTCTTGGTCTTTTGTTATTCCAAATGAAATTTGTTATAGTTTTTCCTAATTCAGTAAAGAAGTTTTTTGGTAATTTGATAGGTATGGCACTAAATAGGTAAATTAATTTGGGTAGGATGTTCATTTTTATTATGTTAGCTCGTCCTACCCATTAACAGTTAATGGCTTTCCAATTGTTGAGGTCCAGTTTTATTTGTTTGGAAAGTGTTTTGTAGTTGTTTTCATATAATTGCTGTGTTTGTTTTGGTAGATAGAGTCCTAAGTATTTTATATTGTCTAGGGTGATTTTAAATGGTGTTTCTCTTTCTACTTCTTGCTGCTCTAGTGTGTTGGAAATGTATAGAAATGCTGATGATTTATGTGCATTTATTTTGTATCCTGCCACTTTGCTAAAGTTGTTGATTATTTCTACAAGCTTCTTAGTTGATTCTCTAGGATTTTTTAAGTATACCATCATATCATCTGCAAAGAGTGATAGCTTAGTCTCCTCCTTGCCTATTTTGATACCTTCAATTTCTTTTTCTTCTCTAATTGCTATTGCTAGTGTTTCTAGTACTATGTTGAATAATAGAGGTGATAATGGGCATCCTTGTTTCACTCCTGATCTTATTGGGAAGGCTTCTAATTTATCCCCATTGCATATAATGCTTGTTGATGGTTTTAGGTATATATTGTTTATTATTTTTAGGAAGGGTCCTTCTATTCCTATACTTTTCAATGTTTTCAATAGGAATGGATGCTGTATTTTGTCAAAGGCTTTTCCAGCATCTATTGAGATAATCATGTGATTTTAGTTTCTTAGACTGTTGATATGGTCAATTATGTGGATGGTTTTCCTAATGCTGAACCATCCTTGCATTCCTGGTATAAATCCCACCTGATCATGGTGGATGACCTTCTTAATTACTTGCTGGAGTCTCTTTGCTAATATTCTATTTAAGATTTTTGCATCTATGTTCATTAGGGAGATTGGTCTATAGTTTTCTTTCTCTGTTTTTGGTCTACCTGGCTTTGGAATCAGTACCATATTTGTGTCATAAAATGAATTTGGTAGGACTCCTTCTTTGCTTATCATATCAAATAATTTGTATAGTATTGGGATTAGTTGCTCTTTGAATGTCTGATAGAATTCACTTGTGAATCCATCAGGTCCTGGTGATTTTTTCTTAGGGAGTTCTTTAATGGCTTGTTCAATTTCTATTTCTGATATGGGATTATTTAGGTATTCTATTTCTTCTGCTGTTAATCTAGGCACTTCATATCTTTTCTTGCATACATCCAAATTGTTTTCTATAATAGTTGGAACAATTCATAGATTTACTAACAATGCATTAATGTGAGATCATAAAGAAAAAGACATGTATAAAATATTTATAGCCTCACTCTTTGTGGTGGCAAAAAACTGGAAAACAAGGGTATGCCCTTCAATTGGGGAATGGCTGAACAAATTGTGGTATATGCTGGTGATGGAATACTATTGTGCTCAAAGGAATAACAAACTGGAGGAATTCCATGTGAACTGGAATGACCTCCAGGAATTGATACGGAGTGAAAGGAGCAGAACCAGGAGAACATTGTATACACTGTGGTAAAATTGAATGTAATGGACTTCTGTACTAGCAGCAGTGCAATGACCTAGGACAATTCTGAGGGACTTATGAAAAAGAAAACTATCCACATCCAGAGAAAGAACTATGGCAGTAGAAACACAGAAGAAAAACAACTGCCTGAACAAATGTGTTAATGTGTATATGATTTGGGATGTAGACTCTAAACAACCACCCCAGTGAAATTATCAATAATATGGAAATAGGTCTTGATTGATGACACATGTAAAAACCAGTGGAAATGCATGTCAGAAACAGGGGGTAGGGATGGGGTTGGAGGGGAGAGTAAGAACATGAATCATGTAACTATGGAAAACTTTTCTAAAAATAAAATTAATTAATTAATTAAGTTACTTCCCAAAAAAAAAAACAAAAAAAACCAATGCATTAATGTGCATGTCTTCCCACAGACTCTCCAACATTAAAATAGAGGCATCTAGTTAATGCAATGGATGGAGTATTGGATATGGAAGTCAGGAATATCTAAATTCAAATCTGTACTCAGACATTTAATAACTTTGTGGTCTTGAGAAAATCACTTGATTGCTCTCTACATCAATTTCTTCATCTGAAAAATGGGTGTAATAATATCCCCTAGCTCCTAGCCTTGTTTAGAGGATAAGATAAAATAATATTTGTAAAGCATTTAACAAACCTCAAAGTGCAATACTTACGCTAGCTATTTTGTTTATTATTATTATTATTATTTTGTCATATTTTCCAATTTGTAAGCTGTTTAATGAAATTCTCATTATTTTAAGATGCATTTTACTCATTCTTTTTGGAGAATGGAGCATTTTTTCATAAGGTTTTTGATTGCTTATATTTCTTCTTTAGAAAATTATTTACTCAACTCTTTTTGCCACATATTTATTCAGAAAATACTCTTGGTCTTATATTTTTGCTTCAATTCCCCATATAACTTGTATATAAGAATTTTATCAAAGATATTCTATGCAAAGATTTCCCCATTCAACAGTTTCTCTTCTTATTCTAGTTGTATTAATTTTCATCATGCTAAAATATCTTAATTTTACAAATCTAAATTATCTATTTTATTTTTTATAATCAACTCTCTTATTTTCTTAAGAAATATTTCTCCTTCATAATAAAAATATCTAAAATGAATATTATATCTATATGTACATATGTATATAGAAAACAGATATAGATATAGGAGATAGAGATAGGTAGGTAGGTAGGTAGGTAGGTAGGTAGGTAGGTAGGTAGATAGATAGATAGATAGATAGATAGATAGATAGATAGATAGATAGATAGATAGATAGATAGATAGATAGATAGATAATCTTCTTCCAGTCTCCTCAAATTTGAATGTCATTTTCACATATAGCATAGATCTGGTTTAACCCTATTTTCTGCCAAATATTCCTGTATTCTTCTCAGTAAACCTATGGAATAAGATTCTATGATCTTGGGTTTGGTAAAAAATTGGTCTCACCAGCTGTAGTGATGCATACCTGTAATCTCTACTACTGGGGAAGCTGAAGACGATTAGTCTCTAAAAGTCAGAATTTCTGAGCTACAGAGGAATAAATTGATCAGATGACCACACAAAGTTCAGCATTAATATAGGGAGCCCACCAGGAGTAAGGGACCATAAAGAGAGGAAAATAGAACCAGATCAAAGCTCCAATAACAGTGTGGGATCTGACTTTGAATAATAGCCCCTGAACTTTTAGCTTGGACAAGTTAGTTAGACACTAACAAAACTGCCTATAAAACAGTCTTAACTCTATAGTTTGACACAATGCACTCTTCCAAAATTTACTCTATTAAATGGGATTACATACCCAAACCCTAGCTTAAAGACAAAGACTTTTAAAAAAGAAACAAACAGAAACTACTTGACTTTGTGTTTGATTTTGGAACCCAATGAGGCTATAAATCCTCTTTGGTTTTGTCATGGACTTATAGTCCTAGCTTTTATGTAACAACCTAGCATAATGGAGGTCTACTCTAGAGGTTGTTCAACTTTACAGTAAACCAACATGTCCTATCACATAATTTATTGCTTCTGAAATGATAATAGCTGATATTTGTGTAGCATTTTGAGGTTTACAAATCATTTTTTCCTCATTAACTTATCTGATCTTCACAATGAAAAACACCTCTGTACATAGGTGGCACATTCCAATTTTACAGATTAGGAAACTGAGATTCAGAAGCCTTAAGTCACTTACCTATTAGTCTACAGTTAATATGTTGTTGGCAACATTTTTTGAACCTAAGTCTTTAGACTCCCAATCCAGTGCTCTTTCCATAATACCATATTTCCTCTCAAGATGTGAGATTTCTTGTTGACTGATCCTTGAGTGAGAGATAGTCAAGAGCAGCTGGCATATTCAGTTAGAAATGAACTCGTTGTTTACTGTGAGGCTTGTACATAGGCCAGCTCCTGAGCACAACTGATGATTCAAAAGCCTTTGTCTTTAAGCTAGAGTTTGGATACGTCATCCCATTTGAAGAGTGCATTGTGTCAAACTATAGAGTAAGACTGTTTTATCGGCTGTTTTATAAGCCTAACATTCCCCTCCCACCCAGAATGGCCAGTTAATATACCAGGACTGGATGTTTTGGAGAATTACTCTAGCATATGGAAGCAACAAATGAAGAACATAAAGACCAGAGAGAGTAATGCCCTGGTGTATAGTGGTTTCAAATTCACTCATTATTCATATGAATGTAAGAAACACTAGGAACAAGAGAAGGTCAATTTAGTCCACTGAGGCCATTCCTTTCCAATAAGCTCTTTCTCCTAGGACAGCATCTAATTGCTTCTGTGCTGCTTACAGTTAGACTTGGAGGTCTGTTCCAAACATTTGTTATTTTCAGAGGGAAAAAAGGGGGTTCTTGTGTCTGTTCTACATTTGATTTTTAGTTTCCATTACTATTCTAGTCATTTACTGACACCCTTCTGAGTAAAGGTGATTTTTAAAAGTGGTACAGCTCCAGCGATTGGCAGAACCACTTCCTTATGAGAAAGGGAAATGGCCACATATGACCTTGAGATTGGCATGTAGCTCTCCCATCTGGGATTTGCCAATAAAGAAGTGGAAGAGACAGATGGAGCAAGGGGATGACATACTCCCAGGTTCTCATGGAAATTAAGAGGGGGAAAATTACTTAGGATTCGCCTTCCTCTCACTTTAATTGTGGGCCCATTTTCCATTGCCCAAAGCTCATCTATAAAAATGATAATAATAATAACATTTCTCCTGGGAAGTTCTGCCTTGAAGTGGTTCTCATTCAATGGATTTTTTTCAAAGCCTTCGGAGTATGTGATACTGCTGGCCTTAGACATATGTTCAGAGATCCAGAAACCTGCCCACAATCAGCACTGCCTCTCCCAACACATTGGAATGAAAACCATCAGCTTTCATAGACAATCAAGCCAGCAATCAATCAGTCAATAATGAATATATTCTGAGTGTCTTGTGTGACTAGCTCTGTGCCAGATAAAGGAGAAAAAGATGACAGAATAGCTTCTTAAGGAAGTCCATTTGGGAGACAAGATCAGCATACATGAATCAATTACCCAGTAAATGAGAGTGTAAAAGTTCTAACTTTTCCAGTGTGAATTCTAAGTTATAAGTTTTTCTGTAGCCAAAAATTACCATTGGCTTATTCAATGAAATTTAATTCTACAAATATTTAAGTTCCTACTATGTGCCAGGCACTGAATTCTGTACTTCTTGTTTTTGTTGTTATTCAGTAATGTCTGATTCTTCATGACCCCCTGGATCAAATCATGCTAATACTGTCTGTGGGGTTTTCTTAGCAAAGATGCTAGTGTAGTTTGACATTTCTTCTTTTAGTACATTAAGGCAAACAGAGGTTAAGTGACTTACCCAGGGTCACGTGGCCAGCCATCTGAGACCAGATATGAACCCAGGTCTTCTTTCTTCCAAATCCAACACTCTATCCACTGAGCTTCTTTGATGCTTCCTTAGAAGTAGGTCCTCCTAGCTACTAGGATAACCCTCCCCCCCAAAAATGAAACATCCTTTGCCCTCAAGCAGCTTTTATTCCACTAAGGGAATAAAACTTGTACATAAATATGGAAATAAGGTATACAAAGAAATTTCAACAAGGAGATGGGGTGAGGGCTAGGAAAGGGAAATCAGTCGACAAGCATTTATTGAGCACTGTATAATATTTCTGGCACCGGATTGTTATGCACTAGGTATGCAAAAAGAAATAAAAATATAGTCCTTGCCCTAAAAGAGTTCACATTCCAAAGAAGAGAAAGGGCTCATTTTAGAAGCATCTAAACTATACTTTGAAGGGAGATAGAGGTTCTAAAAGATGGAGGTAAAGCTAGAGTATAATCCAGATATAAAATGGAAATGGAGGAGGTGTAAGAATAACATCTATGCAAAAGACATTATTTCTAGGGAAGAGTTAGTAGGCCAGCTCAACTGAAAAAGAGAATTTATACAAAGAAATTGTGAGAAATAAATGAAAAGGTAAGGGAAAGTCATAACATAAAGCACTTTAAATACCTTAAAAGCAAATCTTGGGCTAAGGCTAGAAGTAACAACTATTATTCACTAGGTAATGTGGCAGGGTCACTTCAAGGATTTCATTCATAATTTGTATTCCTCAAATCTAGCAAAGTAGCTTGCACTTAGTAGGCAGTTAAATAATGCCTCTTAATCCATTTATTTTAATGCCATTATTTATTCCTTTGTTCCATGAGTGGTGGCCAAATAACTAATCACCTGGTAGCCAAACTATTGATGATTGACCTCTTCATATTTAGCAGGGCTGCTCTTTGAGTAGACAGTTTGTCTCCAAGAACAAACATTCTTTCCAGGTAGGACTTGCCAAAGGTTCCACTCTGTTGAAACAGCCTCCAAGAAACCAGGGTCACCTCCACACCACAATGAGGCATTGCCACTATACCACTTGGGAGAATAAAGTTACAAACAGTCTGTAGTCCATGATTTTACTCATTCAACTCCTGGTAGTTCCCAAGGGCCTTGAAGTCACGTCTATGTGATTGGTGTTATCAGACTAGGGGATCTTTCCCCTTCTTCATTTCAACACCTCATGTAACAAAATGAACCATTTGGGTTGGAGATCTCCCTTCGCTGGGACAGAACATTAATCATCCAATGAACTGGTCTGTTCTTCCTCAAAGTAAAGTGTTGTCCCTGTGTCACCCTGGCCTTTTACATAGGAATGCTGGACAAGGTTTGACCCCTTTCCTTTGGGTTGCTTATAAAACTGCTAGAAGTTTTCAAGGAGGACTATTCATTACCTCACAAACCACACAGTGCGTCTGCCTTGGGTTTATTAGTTCAGTGAAATTTTGATGGATTTTAAAATACATTTAAATACCTATAGCAAAAAGTCTTTGTAACATTCACCCATAAATGAACTGAAAAAACTAATAGGCACAGGGGCTATGAATACAAACACACCCAATTGGCTTTGTTTGGTGTGATGATGATTTCATTCTTGGAAGACCAACCACTCTTGGAGATGCTGTATACTGATCTAATAAGAAACTTCCAAACTTCTAATGGTTGAAAGGGGCTCCTTACTCCACTAGTCCTCTGAAAAAAAAGCTTATAAAAGAAAAACAGACCTTCTGAGAAACAAAATACTATATAGAATGGCCTATGTGGCCAAAATCAAGCAGAAGGACCTATTGCTTCTAAGTTGGTCGAAGGTGGTTGTGCTATTGGTTTCATTTGGAAGTCAGAAGCCTCTGCAGTCTTGAGAGGCACCAGTAGAAATGAATAACATTTACATGTCATAATAATAGCTAATATTTATGCAGGACTTTAACATTCTATAAGCACTTTACATATGTATTCATATTTGATCTTCACAGCAACTCTATGAAGTAGTTACTATGGTTTCCCCCATTTGGCAGATGAGACTGAGAAAGATTAAATGCCTAACTAAAGTATCGAACTCAATTCTTCTTGACTTCAAGGGTTAGTCCTCTAACAATACCACCACTTAGCTGATTATGAGAAATAAAGACAGTAACTAGAAGAAAGATGTGAGTAGATAAATAAATGGGATAGTACAAGAAAAAGGGAAGAAGAAAAAATTTTAAAAGATGAGGAAGAAAGAAATAGAAAATAGAACATGACGACAGTGACCTTATAGCTACTCGATGTCACCCAACCCCAAATGATTAATTCTTTGAAACATTGGACTTTTTTTTTTTGCTTGATTTCTACCAATCATTTAAATTATTTTCTCCAGATAGTAGGCTGCATGAGACAGGTAAAATAGTCCAAACCTCTTATTTTTCAGATGAAGAAATTTGGATGCAAAAAGGCAAGGTGATTTCCCCAAGGTCATACATGTAGTAAATGTTGCAGCTAAGATTTAAAAGCTAGTCTTGTAGCTTAAATTTGACTCTTTCCATTGAATCAGAAAAAAATGATTATAAAATGTTGAATCAAAAGAGATCTTAAAGATCACGTAGTATAACTCTCTCATTGTATATATCAAGAAATAGAGACTCAAGGAGGTAATGTGCCTTTTCTCAAGAGCTCATGGAAAAGTCAGAAATGGTACTCAAGTCATCAGGCCTAACACTCTTAATAGACTTCTACATGTTAGATTTCAGTTTATCTGATGGAAAGGGTTATCTTTCATCTTTCATATTTCCATCTTTCTACTTAGCTATGCCCCTGCAAGCTTAAGAGCTTTGTTAACTATAGTGTTGTTGTTCATTCATTCAGTCAAGTCCAACTCTTCATGACCTCATGGACCATAACTATCTTGGGGTTTTCTTAGAAAGGACACTAGAAGCCATCAATCATCATATGAAAAAGTGTTCTAACTCCCTCCTGATTGGAGAAGTGAAAATCAAAATAACTTTGAGCTATCCCCTCACACCTATCAGATTGTCCAATGTGACAGTAAAGGAAAATGAGATGTTACAAGGGATGTGGCAAAATTGGAGCACTAATGCATTGTTGATGGAATTGTGAATTGATCCAATCATTCTGGAGGGCAATTTGGAACTATGCTTAAAGGGCTATAAAATTGTGCATACTCTTTGACTTTGTATTGCCACTACTGGATCTGTATCCCAAAGAGATAATAAGAAAGGGGAAAAAATTACTTATACGAAAATATTTATAGCAGCTCTTTTTGTAGTGGCAAAGAATTGGAAATTGAGGAAATATCCATCAATTGGGCAGTGGCTAAACAAATTGTGATACATGTTGATGATGGAATACTATTGTGCTATTAAAAATGATAAGCAAGGTGATTTCAGAAAAAGCTGGAAAGATTTGCATCAATTGATGCAGAGTGAAAAAAAAACAGAATGGAGAGATCATTGTACACAGTAACAGCAATATTGTATTATGATCAACTGTGAAAGCCTTGACTACTCTCAGCAATTCAATGATCTGAGACAATCTTGATAGACTATATGCCTCTAGAGAAAGAACTGTTGGATGCAGATCAAAGCATATTATTGTTCATATCAGTGTATTCATGGTTTTATTTGGGGGTTTTAGTTTTGCATGAGTGTGTTCTTACAACAGTGACCAATATGGAAGTGTGTTTTGCATGATAATAAAAATAAAGTTAAAAAAAGAAAGAAAGGAGACTGGAGTAGTGTGCCATTTCCTTCTGCAGTGGATCTAGTAGTCACACAGCTAGGAAATATCTGAAGCCATTATTTGAACTCAAGTCTTCTTGACTCCAGGACCAATTCTCTTAACCACTTAACCACAATCTCATACTATAGCATATTATAGCTCAACTATCACAAGTGAATGCAAAATGAGTGAAAATGTTTGTAAATATAGTCAAATTGATACTCAACACAAGTCATGAAAATGAATACATAACCCCAGGAATATTCAAGTTACATCCAAAAGTTTCCGTTTCCTTGAAAAAAAAAACATGCAATTACACAGGAAAAGACTTTAGCTGTATAGACCAGCCCATTCTAAGACTTACTCCATTAGAACTAATGGAACTTCTCAACTGAATCATTGATTGAAACACCATTGCCTGGAAAACAGTCACTTCTTTTTATTTATTACATGCTGATCTTTTCTCCATTAGACATGTATATACTACAGTGCCTTTCCAAGTTGATATTAAGGAAGGACAGCCCACAACTTTCTGCATACCTATTTCAGTATTCAGACCAGTTTTCTAAATGCAGACAAATTGGCTGGAGATTCCACATGAAAGAATGAGAAGTCTGAAAGGCAGAGTCAGAAGTTCACCATATCTTACAGATAAAAGGGAATGAATATCTTTTAATGGGATCATAGGATCAAAGACTTCAATCTGGAAAAAGATCACTGGGTTAATCCAGTTCAATTCCCTCATTTTTGCAGAGGAAACTGAAAGTAAGTGACTTTCCCTAAATCCCACAGGTAGTGTGATAAAACTGAATTTTAAATTCAGGTCCTCTGATACAAATCAAGAACTCCTTACCCAGTAATACACTGCTACCTTATTATTTTTAGGAAATTTAATTTTATCATTTTCAAGGACTATAATAAACTCCCAGTAAATATGGGAAAGAGCTATTGGTCATGGAGTTAAGGGCCTTAGAACTATGCCTTGGGTTCAAGTCCTTTGTTCCCACAGCAAGATGGTGTGATTAGAAGTCAGATTTCCTGTGCCCTTTCCTCTTTATATTATAACCAAAATTTAAAACCTTCAATAAAGTAAATTTAAAATCCCTTATTCTATATTGTGAAGTAGTCAAATATATTGCTATAGGATGATGGGCTTAAAATCAGGAAGAATTGAATTCAAGTTCTGCTTTTTATTCTTATTCTGTCACCCTGAGCAAGTCAAGGAAATTCTAAATTCCTCTGGCATTTTTCCAAGACTAATCTTATAAACTATGCTAATACATTTCGCACAATGGGAATTACTCACACTATTATAATCACAGACATATCATATATTCAAATACGGCATGTTATATTTTTAAAAATCTAAAATCTCTAATGATCCATGGATTAGGTTAACAGTCTAAGCAAGATAAGTTTCAGAGTACCTCTCTGGACAAGAAATGCTGTTAAAAATCCAGCAAGACTAAAATGATGAAGGACTGAGTTCCTCAAAATTATCCTTGTGGACATAAGGAAGAAATGTGGGCTGGATGCTCTTATGATTAGGTGATCATGGCTAATTGAAGGGCTTTACCAAAATTATATTGATTCTAAATCAAAGTCATTCTGGGGGAAATGTCTGGTGGAGTGTTGACCCTTTACCTTTCCTGTTTTATTTTTATCAGTGAATGAACACCTTTGAGAGATAGTGGGTTCCACCTCATTAAATGTCTGCAAGTGAAAGATAACTGCTTTTGATGGAATCAGATGATAGATTTAAAGACTGTCATATACCATTATTGAAATCTGTGCCCTAAGTGTCCCCATTGTTTCCAGTCTGACATGTGTTCCTGGTAAGTACTTGGTCCTCAACAGTAGAGGTAATTAATCTATTGGCAGAGGTATCAGCCAGTTGGTAGCACAGTTGGTAGCACAAATTTCCATCCCATTCTCTACCTGTAATCACAGGAGTCCATTCCTTCCCCTTTACCTCTAATCTCATTTCCCTATGATGGAGTTGAGAAACAATGACACATCCCCTTTTGTAGACAGATTCCTATTAGGATTGTCTTGCTCTTGCTATGAAAAGTTGTCTTTAAAAGCAACTAGAGCTTTGAGACCCACATTTGTTTCCTCGAGACCATTCCACCAACTATTCTACCTGGGTGTTTTATCATAAACTCTTTTTAACTTTCTCATCCTGAGTTTTGCCTCTTTTATAAGGGAGAAGGCTCATACAAAGAATTTCACTTTTAGCCCCATCATTTTACAAATGAGGAAACTAAGACCAAAAGACTTAAAGTGGCTCACATAGCTGATAAGTATCTGAGGCAGAATTTGAACCCATCTTTCCACTCAGCACTCTACCATCTGGCTACAGATGTGTTGTAACGAGAATTCTGTATGGATATAGACTGGATAAGGCAGCTTTGGGGTTTCCAACTCTGAAATTTTTATTCTACTTCCAATTTCTCTCTCCAGACTGGCTGTTCTTGACTCCTAATTAAACACTCTGGGTTCTGAACCAACTGATCTTCTTGATATTCCTTTACACATACCTCATCTCTGGACCCTTGTACAGACTGTCATCCCCTCCTCACTTTTCTCACTTACAACCTTATTTCCAAACTCTTTTCCTGATCTCCATATTTTTATATTAGTCTTCCTCAACCCTCAGTGCAAAGTGACTGTGCATTTATTTTGTGTTATTATATTTATTTACTTATTAATAGTACAGGTATTCAGGGGAACCCCTTGGTGTGTTGGACTGAGGCATCAACAATAAAGTTTCTTTTAGCAAAATCAGAAAAGGTATCTGAAAACACTTGCAAATTCCCACTGAATCAGAGCATTCATGCCTGGCTCCATTGGAGGTGTTTCAGTTCAGAAGATTAGAGGATCCCCATTTCTCTATTACACATATATTTGTATTTACTTATCTGTGTAATTATTTTTTCCCCAGGAGAATGTAAGCTTTTTGCTTTTGTCTTTGAATCCCCAGTGCCTGACATAAAACCTGCACCTATGATTTCATTGATAAAGGGAACTTCTTGGATAAGGAAACTCCCTTAATACAAGCTAGCATCTTCTCTGGTCCTTATTATCTTGGCCAGTAGCACAGAACACCAAGAGCCTAAATGACTTGCCCAGAATCACATAACTAGCATGCATCAGTCAGGCCTTGAATCCAATGCCTCTTGTCTTCTCTGTCCAGCTCTCTTTCCCCTTCACCAATCTGGAACTGCTTCTGAGTTGAAATGAATCCCTCTAGTTACTAGGTAAAAGTCTTAGTAAATCTCCTAACCTACCTAAACTTCAATTTTCTCTTCTTTAAAAAATGGGGATCACAGATTTAAGGAGGGGTATGAAGGGTCCATAAATGTCATCAAGTCCAATATTCTGAGTTTATATATGAGGAAACAAGTGTCCAGTGATTGACAAAAAAAAAAAAGAAAAAAAGGCTTATCCTAAATCACTACAGTAATGAGTCAGGATTTGGAGGGAAAAAAGTCCTCTCATGGTTTTACTCTATCACATTTCTTCTCTATTAACCATATCTCCTTTAAAAGCTTGTTGCAAAGATTATATTTTCTAAATTGACAATAAATCAGTTAATTAAGTGATCAATCAGCAAGCATGGGCCAGGCACTATGCTAAATACTAAGGATAAAGAAAAATCTTTGCCACAAGGAGCTTACATTCTTTTTTCTTTTAAAACCCTTACCTTCCATCTTGGAGTCAGTACTGTATTGGCTCCAAGGCAGAAAAATGGTAAGGACTAGGCAATGGGGGTCAAGTGACTTTCCCAGGGTCACACAGCTGGGAAGTGTCTCAGGTCAGATTTGAACCTAGGACCTCCCATCTCTAGGCCTGACTCTTAATCTACGGAGTCTCCCAGCTGCCCTCAGGAGCTTACATTCTGATGGGGAAATAGCATGTAAATAAATCATTGGTCCAATTGGTCAAAATAAAAGAAAAAAAGCACTCTATTAATATGAGTTGTCATTTATTGTTGTTCAGTCATGGTTTATTTTTCTTGACCTTATTTGGGGTTTTCTTGGCAAAGATTTTGGAGTGGCTTGCCCTTTCCTTCTCCAGCTCATTTAATAGACAAGAAAGTAGGCAAAGAAAGTTAAGCGACTTGCCCAGAGCTAACAATTGTCTGAGGCCACATTTGAACTTGTTTTTCTGCTTACAGGCCTGACACTATTCACTGTGCTACCTAGCTGCCCTGAGTTATTATTAGCCCTATTAATATAAAGAGAATGCTGCTGACTCACTTTCCAGTAAGGTGGTAAGGAATTACTTCAAATTGTTCTTGCATTAGTGAAGGTTGGTTTGCTTATATTATTACCTATTCTCCTCTGTGATCAAAGGCATCTATTTTCCTTAAAAATGGGGTGTGGGGGGTATGGCTGTTGGATAATTCAAAAGGAATTGATCTACCCATGATCTTAAAGCTCTAGAATTCATACTAGACTTATAAAAATGTTTACTAATAAGAAGCAACCTTAGTGATTTTATTACCTTCCAAGACCCTCTAACAAAATTAGTTTGTTCCAGGAAACTTCTCTGTGGCTTAAGAGTGCTAGAAACCAGTTTGTCCTCTTTGATTACTGTGGATTTTATCCCAGACAATATTGTCTGTACTGTTATATGACTCTTTTTTTTTTTTTTTGTATAATGCCAAAGTAAAACTGTCCCACCCATGTCTGAATTATCTGGAATTCCAAATTAATAAGACTGCAGAGATACCAAAAAATACTGTCATCAGTCTATAGAGGATGAGGTGGTTGGATTTCTGCCTTTAAGTGAATAGTGTATAGATTTTTTGTGTACCATGTTTTGACCAAAGGTATAACTTTAGGAAGAGACTTAAACAAAAACAAAAACTATGTGACTATTTCCTTTTTTTAAAAAAATCATCCAAACCCTGCTTTTAAGAGGAGAATAAGAAAGGAAACAGAGAGAATGAGGTCAAGAAAGAGCATGAATTTTGTGGATAATTAGTTGGTTAGTGTTTCCTTGCAACAAGTGGGTATTTTCCAGCTGGCCAAGGGGGATGCAAGAAGTTGAGATCCAAAATGCTTGTTGAGTTTCCTAATGAAAAGCAAACAAAGGCTGTTCTGGCTGCTTTGAAGCAGAAATATCTTTGTTGAACTTTGGAAAGTGAAGAGCAACAACCTGTTCTACATATTCATGGCTGTAAGAATCCAGACCAAGAATAGAGTCTCCCCAAATTCCCATGGTGTAGCTCCTTCCATTCATCACGCCAAAACAAGGGCAGCCAATCCAAGATGAAAGGGATTCCAGGATCCAGGATTCAATGAGATGTACAAAGCTCTCATGATGCCCCACCTCTCACCTTGGTTTCCAGGAATGGAAATCTCTGCTGCTCACTCTCCACTCTAGGAAAGTGCAAGTTGTCCCACAGGCCACTGAGCAATGGTCTTACTTCTTCCATATAAGTCCCACCTAGCCAGGACTGAAAGCCAAGGAATATGAATAGCTAGACCGTTGGAGGACTTTCACTTCAACTTGTGTCCATTGGGTATCATAGTCCCATTTCTGTCTAGACAAAATGCATAAAGATCTATCCAGTTGACGAATAGAGGTTGCCATTCTAGAAGACAGTGGCATCTCAAATTTCTGGTTGACATGTACCATCTTCTCATCATTGTATAGCAGAATAAGGCTAGCCTTCTTCTCTGTTGCCTCAAGTAAAATAGTTCCTGAGATCACTGGAGAGTAGAGTTGTTGTCTTGGAGTATAAATGGAACTTAATTCATGTTATAGGAGAATTTTTCTGCATTGGCAGCCATTTCCTTAAGACTGCAAGCCATATAAGTAGACAGAGCCTGCAAAATTTAGATTACATCAAACTTGAACTCTGATAATTAATTGGTCAGTGATAAGAGAATTTCTGGCTCAACTTTATTACTTCTGTGTATTTAAAATGAGAATGTCATGACTAGTTATAATTCTGGTTTTAATAGTTAGTCTGAAAATTCCAGCTTTATCCCTAGTGTTTCCTGACCAGTTAATCATTTTACCCAATACAGAAATTCTCTTTGGGCTATCAGGTTTTTTGATATGTAAATCTTTCCCTTCCTTTCTGCCTTGTGTAAAAACACATTATATTCATCTTGCCTATGAAATTAAAACCTATAAGAGGTTACTGAAACAATGGTTCAAAGCCCACTGTTTTTTGTATATTGGTCTATACTGAGTTCAGACTCCACCTCAGATGGCCTTGGAATCAGAAGGACTAAACTTTTGAATTTAAATCTGGCCTCAGATACTGCCTAGCTGTGTGACCCTGGGCAAGTCACTAACCCTGTTGACTTTGGTTTCCTCATATGTAAAATAAATTGGAGAGGGAAATGACATCACTCTATTATCTTTGCCACGAAAACTCTAAACTGAGTCATAAAGGGTCAGATACAACTGAAACAAATGAACAACCATTGGGAAATCACTTACTCTCTTTGTGCTTTAGCTCCCACATCTGAGAAAATAAAGGAAATAACAGAACCTACCTCATATGGTAGTTATAAACATCAAATAAGATATTATATGCAAAATGCTTTTAAACTCTTGTGATTTTCATCTAACAGCTGTCTTACCTGGTCAAAAGGTCAGAAAAAGAAGAGATGAATACTCCAAAAGATTCAGTACTACTTTAGGCCATTTGGGAGCTTGTCTATGGTCTTTTGAGGATAAAAATCATGTTCCATTCACATTTGCATTTTCCACAATGATTTGTGTGAAGTAGGAGTTCAATAAATATTTGTTGAGTGAAAGAATGAATGAATGAATGAATGAATGGACAAATGGCTAGTTTTAAGTCTCAGAATTCATTTAATTCCACACACCTCCTATCCTGGCAGGTAGATATCTCAGTGGATAGAACACTGGATCTAGAGTCAGGAAGACTTGATTTCAAATTCCACCTCAGACGCTTTCTAGCTATTTGATGCTGGGTAAGTCACTTAACCTCTGAGTTTCCTTAGCTACAAAATGAAGATCATGTTAGTATCTGCTTTCCAGGGTTGATGTCAGAATTTAAGGAGATAATATTTGTAAGGCACTTAATGAATTCTTGTTCCCTCCCTTCCCCATTGACAATAAGGACACAATTTTATTGTGTTAAACTTGACTCTTTCTTTGACTGTTTCTGAATGAATACTCAATGACAAGCCTATGTAACTAGAAAAAGAGAAAGCCCATTCTTTTTCTAATACCAAACTCTATGTATTTTTTTTTAATATCTGTAGGACACCAATTAGTTATTAGTCAAGGTTCTATAAGATTCTACTATCTATCTGCCCAACCTCCATTCCCATAATCCAATTTAGTTTTCTTTTTATCACCAATAAATCCAGGTCTCAAAACTTTCTGCTAACTCCTTCACATTTCAAGTGTATACTATTTAACTTTGTATATATGGGTCTCTCAAATCCAGGTCCCCTCTAAGGAGAAGATCCCAGAATTTCCTTTGTTTCATTGTTACCTGCCAAGGGGAACAAAAGAACCATGTGGTCTCCCTATAGGGGACTATATATATATATATATATATATATATATATATATATA
>NC_058133.1:127473421-127556495 GCF_016433145.1 Gracilinanus agilis
ATATATATATATATGTATACATATATGTATACTTATATATAAATATAGGTTTACAAACACGAAAACCCATGTAAATTATTATTACTATTAGTCAACATGAACATAAAGTGACTAATTTTTGTTTCCCATTTATTTTACATGACTATGTCTTATCTTTAATATATACTCCTTCAGAGTATAGTCCAAATACATCTTTTCCATTATCTAAAGTCTCTAGCTTAATTTTGAGTTCAATATATTATTGAATTTATAAATACACAATAAATTATCTATTATCTCATAGATTTGATGGAAGTTTAGCATATTTCGAGCATACATCCTAAAAGACCAATGGACCTAATAAACATCTGTACAAGTTTTTATTTTTAGAAATTCTTTTTGTACTGGGAGAGGCAAGAGCATTAGAAACCCAGCAGTGTTATTAATAAAATTGTTCCTCCAATTTTTAAAATCATATCATTTTAGTTTTCAGTTAATATATCTTAAAATTTATTTTTGCCTGTAATTCTCTGCCACTTTTAGTGTAGATATCCTGTAAAAGAAATCCAGAGTATGGAATCCATTTTTCAGTTGCCCACAACATGATCTATACACCAAACCATAGCACTCCCCTTACATCTTGAGCATCTCCTTCTCTTGGAAACAAGATTCAATGCATCAATAAATCAGGACCATCTCTACCTAATCTTTCCCAGAATACAAAGTTGCCATAATTATCTTTTTAAAAGGTCATGGAGTTAGAGCTGGAAGAGAATTTGGAGGTCATCTAATAGAGCCCCAGTATTTTTAAAAGTATATGAGGTGTTCAGGGAAAACTACCACCTCTGGTGTGAGAAGTCTTTTTGTTCAAAACATAATAGAACATTGAAATAGATTTATTTATTCACCTTCCTCTTTCTTTCCCAATAGTTGTCATAATATACATGGGAGAGAAATGAAGAGGTTAATGGTTCTTCATAAAGCAGCCCCCAGTCCTCTCTTTTCTACTTCTGCTCAGGAAGATGTAATGAGGTATTCCTTCTACTCCCCTCCCATGTGCTTTCCAGTTGTCAGGCTAATAGGCCCTGAAGAATTGCTTGGCCACAGCTTTCTTTTCTTTTTTTTTTTTTTAAGCCTTATCTTCCATCTTGGAGTCAATACTGTGTATTGGCTCCAAGGCAGAATGGTAAGGGTAGGCAAGGGGGGGGTCAAGTGACTTGCCCAGGGTCACACAGCTGGGAAGTGCCTAAGGCCAGATTTGAACCTAGGACCTCTCCTTTCTAGGCCTGCTTCTCAATCCACTGAGCTACCCAGCTGCCCCCTTGGCCACAGCTTTCAGTAGTTGGGGAAAACCATTCCTCCAGACTGAGAATTTGTGTATCAAAAGAATAACTTCGGGTCAACTAAAAGAGAGTTGGGAAAAATTAGGAGAGAAGGACCATCTTAGAAATTGTCCTTGCCACTAAGACTCCTAATTTCCCCAAGACATCTAAGACATAAGTATCAAATTTGTAGTTCTTTGGGAAACACAGAAGCAGATTTAAATGTAACAGGGAAATGTTCAACAAACTAAGCAAAAATACTATACAATATGGATAATGTGATTTTATGGTTTTTAAGGTAATATGCCATCCCACACGGATATTTTTTCTATTTGAGTTTGGCATCTCTAGTTTAAGAAATGCATGAATTAAGTAGGCATGAGAAGATCAAGTGAAAAATGATAATAGCTGGCATTTATTTAGTGTTTTAAGTTTTGCTGAGTGCTTTGCAAACAGTAGCTCACTTGATCTTCTAAACATCCTTATGAAGTAAATATTTGTTTTTGGTCTGAAATCCATGATTTAATTGGTATAAAAAAATTCAAGGAAGGAATTCCTTTGTACCAATGCATATTGGCAATTAGTCTGTAACTTAGAATCTTAATGAGTTTAATGGAAGATGAAGAGGGTAAATGTATTGCCCACAGTCACAACCACTAGTTAATGTTAAGACAATACTTGAACTTGGATCTTTCTGGCTTTCTCACCAATATACTTTTCTGCCTTGTTTAATACAGACCACCAAGACTACATGAAGAAACTATACAATAATGGTGACTAAGGATGGTTGTCATCCATATAAATGTGTGGTGGGCCATAACATAAAAGTTATAAGGACCTAGAAATAGTTATGACCCATGTAAATTATGTATAAAGAGGAAATCTTTGTTGAAGCTGACTTTCTCCTAGGAAGGACCTTACTATTGTCCACTCTGGAGGTGACCTACCCAGTAGCATTCTTGAGGTATACTAGAGTGTCTGCCCAGGGAGATGTGTGTGTCAGACATGACACCAATTCTCTCCTCAAGGTCCCTGGCTCCCTACCGCATAGGAATTTTTGTTAAGATAATATTTAATGATACTACCATTTCTGATTGTCCCAGGCATATCAAAAAGAAGGGCTGCCCTGGGCACCAGAATGACAATTAAAGCTCTGACTCTGGCTCTTACAACTTCAGACTGTTGGGAGGGCCATTGGAAGTTAAAGAACTTCTAGAGGGGACCCAGGTATCTCCAAAGGGACAATGTCCTTAAATGTCCTCAGTGTGGTTCTATAGTCCCACCATGGGGGAAGAGAAGTCAGGCAAATTTATGTTCTCATGATTATATCCCTGTCATCTGGACCCTAGGTTACCATTTGGCTTCAAAATGCAGTAATTTTCTGTCACTAAAATAACTTGCCTTTATGCTTGATAATAAATTTATTTTCCCTAATGTGATTGGAATCATTTGCTGCTGGGAGTTTTGTAGTTTTTAATTCATTGTTGAAGGTTCATAACTCCAGATGGAAAAGGTTTAAGGAACTTCCCACCTTCCCTCCTACTAGCACTGCCCTTTTCTCATTCTCCTCCCCCAAAGGTCCCCCTACCACCTCCTCACAATTTAGAATCACCCAAAAAAAGATTATGATTCAAGTGAAAATCTGAGTAAGCAAATGCATTTGGCTCTAAGAGGCATGGAAAGTTGGAGTCGGAGCCAGAGGTGGTTACTTGACTCTAACCATAATTTTACACACACAGTTACATGCAACTATCTTGGTGGGTTCAGACGAGTTTAATGGGAAGCACTTTAGATTTTTACTTTTGAGTATTTTTCAATAAATAAGGCCATTTAAGCTCCAGTGAAATAGACTGCCAACTGCTTTCTCAACCATGGCTCCTTAAGAAAAAGAAGAAGAATTTATAATGATCAAAGATAAAATAAAGTATTAGTCTGGAAAAAATACAACTTCAGGTTTAGAAGTTGGTTTTATAGGAGAGATAATCCTCCACCATTTTTTCCAGTCCTATAAAAGAATTTTTTTCCCCAGCCTAGTGACTGTTAGAAAGATTGAGCACTAAGAACAATTATTCCATTTGCTTTCCTGAGATGGGGGGAGGGTAGAGGATGGGAAAGTGTGGTGCTTGGTTAGAATATATTGCAGAAACTCTGCATGCCAGTTTAGAAGCATTCATGACCAGTTTGGATGCTTGTGAGCTGGATCTTCCCTTTCTGTTTTTACTGTGAAGTAAAGTCTATCTCTATCATGGGACACTCTGTAGGGTAGATAACTTTGCTGCTGTCCTTATAGAAAGGTCAGGATGCTCATGATTAGGGTGTTAGAAGAATAAACAGATATGATCTTCTCTGTGTTTGTACCAGTGGGGGAAGCATCAGTTAAAATGTAGGAGGCACATATAAAAATGTATCAGTCAAGACATAAAACTTGATACCAAACCACTGGCATTAAATGATGGTAAATTCTGTGTGTGTTCAAAGTAAACAGCAATCTTAGTTATGCTGTATCATTAATTTTCCTCCTTTCATTTGAGAAGCCTCAATAAACCTTTCTCATTCCCCTTTTTCTCAGCCTCCCCTTATGTCATTTCATAGGTTGAAGGATTACTAAAGGAGCAAATTACTTAATGTCTCTGGGCCTCAGTTTCCCATCTATTAAAAAAAGAATTTGATTAGATGACCCCTAAAATCTCTTCAATCTCTAAATCTCTAAGATTCCCTTGTGATCACCACCATTTTGTTTGGAAAATATAATAAAAATTCTATCTTTATTTCATACTGCTGGGTAGCTAGGTAGCACAGTGGATAGGGTACAGGACTCCTGAGTCAGAAAGACCTGAGTTCAAATCTGTCCTCAAACATAGTTAATTGTGTGATCCTGGATGAATCACTTAACCCTATTTGCCTCAGTTTCTTCACATGTAAAATGAATGAGAGAAGGATATGAAAAACCGCTCCAGTATCTTTGTTAAGAAAACCCCAAATAGGGTCACAAAGAGTTGGACAGAACTGAAAAATAACCATACAACTAGCACAACAAATTTTGTACTTCATAGGGGTTTTCCAGGAACTAAAGAACAAAGAAATTACAACTATATCAATAACAAAACCACTCCAAAACCAAAAGTATTTGTGCAATATGCAATGCTCTAAGAACAGATGCAGTTTTAAGCAGGCAACAAAATGACCTATTTTCTTTTGTCCAAATGGAAAGGAGACTGGTCTGTAAATTAAGGACTGTGGTGTGACCTTGAGGAAGCCTTCTGACCTCAGTTTCCTCACTGGGAAAATGAGGAGACTGATCTACATGACCTCCAAGGTCCCTTTAAATTCTATACCTAAAATCCTAAGATGACTTCTAGCAGTTCAATCTGTCCCTAAAAGGCTGAGGTGGCAAGAACATTAATTGTTCTGGTGTCAGCATCACCCCAGAATTTTAGCCTTAGACTCAAGTATTCCTTATGGCTTTTGTAAGGCAGAATTTAGAGTGGTTTTAGGATCTTCAATTTATAGAAATCTCGAATGTCTTTTTCCTTAGAGATGAGAAAATGGAAGCCAGACATATTAAATGACTTGCCTAAAGTCACACATGGTAGTAAGTGACAAAAGTGGGATTGACTCCAGAGCCAATGCTTTTCCCACTGTACTCTCTTGGGTAACACTAGTAAAGAGAAGGGAACCCACCCCAGTTACACTCAGAGAGCCAACAAATAATAAAGGGCAAAGAAATGTTTGTACTATCAGAAGTATCCAGAGGGAAATGGGGGCTATAACAGTAGAATATATGTGGCACCCCAGTGTCCACCTTTCCCCCAGTTCTATGATTCCAGGGACCTGTTTCATCTCTATGGAGAGGAGTGTGGATGGGGGGGAAAAACCTCCTAGGAAATTAATTATGCAAATTTTCATCAACTCATCATAGAGATAACAGGCCACTGACATTCTTGCTGCCTGTGGACATAATGTATTTTTATAGATCACCAGGCAAATACTGACTGAAATAAAACCTCCCTCTCCATCCTCTGAGGGTAGCTGGACCTCATGAAGGAACCCCTAAGGTTTTGTTTGTTTGAATAATGAGTAGATTATCTCCCCAACTTTTCATCCCTTCCCTGAATATTGGGATACAGGACTAGCCTCAGTCTAAACATTGCTCTCAAAGGCCTCAATGCAATAACTTTCCTTGATGATCATAAAATGCTATCGGACTCAGAGGTTACAAACCAGGAGGATAATATTTCTCCCGAGAGGAAGATATTGGAAGGGACTGAGTAAAGTCAGTCCTTCCTTCCATATCCAAGAAGTCCAGTTTGGTGTGTGTTATCCTTCTCATCTCCCCCAATATCTCTCTGAACTCTTTCCCCTCCAAAACACAAAGAAATTAAGCTTGATTTATTCTGATGGACTTATAGAAATATTAAACATTTATGAGACAGTTTAGCTTAAAGGATAGTAAAATGTGGGTCAAAATTATGTGTACTCTTATCATAGCTGTGAAGCAGCTAGGTGGCACAGTGACTAGAGCACTGAGTTTGGAATCAGGAAGATTCATTTTCTTGAGTTCAAATTTGCTCTCAGACACTTCCTAGATATGCGAACCTGGGCATGATAATAGCCTCGGATCCTCATCTTTAGAAATAATCTGGAGAAGAAAATGGCAAACCATTCAATATTTTTACCAAGAAAACCCCAAAACGGGGTCATGAAGAATTTGACACAACTGAAGCAACCAAACAACAAATAAAGGTATGCAAAGCAAACCAAGGGACAAAAGAAATTGGTACTTCTATGAAGGAGGAGCAAAATGTGAGCTCAAGAACAATTAAGAAAAGAACAAGGTTTTACTAGTGATGGAGATGTTCTATCTTGGCATTCACAAGAACTACATTTGCAAAAAAAAAAACAAGCACATATACAAATATCGACATATCTTCCTCAATCAAAGAACCCCTTTGTACTTCTTTGAAACACTCAAAATCTCAATTATGAATAAGAAGAAATTTTACAAATGATTATTCAATAGAGTCCACCTCTTTGAAAATGAAAATGTCTTTCTGATCAGAAGAATCCATATAATTCAAGAGATCTATCTTCTCAAAGCATGAGGACAGAATATCTATATTTCTGATGCCATTAGAGATTTTTTTTTTATTTTACTCAGAATTCACTACAATACTGATGAGGAGGAAAAAGAGGAGAAAGATGAATTCTGCATTTTAGTCAGAAATTCAATGTGTATCAAGCTTTTTACATGCATAAACTCAATAAAGGTTCATTGTAATGAAAGTCATTGAGAGGTGTGGAAACTTAACACTAGCCTGTATACCAGTTTTTTGGCACCTCAAGGCAACATTTGATAAAAAGCAAAAGATCCTACCTCTGAACTATATCTCTCTGAGGCAAAGGGTAGATAGAGTCTTGTCTTCCATGCTGGGCGACACCATGCCAGTACTCTGCAGCCATTCTAAGGACCATGTGTTGACTCCTGGCATTTGGAAGATCGCCTCTTATCTGGACGGGGGTCAGAGTTCTCCAGTTCAGAGGGGCTGGGGAAAAGGGTATCATTAGAAGTATAAATTGGAGTAAGGGAAGGAAGTAAAGGAAGTAGGGGTTTTCTTGTCTCAGAACTGTGAAGAAAGAAGGTGGCTAGGAGAGGACTGGCTTGTTAATGAGGGGGCTGCACAGCAGCTCAGGGGGAGGCAGTTAGGAGAGTGCCAGTGTGGGTGAGCTGGCTCAGGGCTAGCTAGGGGAGTGCCAGCAGGCACACACAGTCAGACCTGGGACTGGCTAAGGGTATGCCAGCATGCCCAAGGTCTAGTGGTGAAACTGGCTCAGCCAGCTTAGGGAGAAAGCTAAAGAAAAGGAAGCTAAAGAAACAGCAACATGTGACTTTATTATTTAATAAATAATTATGAATTAATATTTTCTCTAGAGAATTTTAACCTTAACAGAGGCAGTTTGGCATCATGCATAGAAAATTTGATCTCTGAATGAGGAGAATATTATTTCAAGTATTTGCCTCTGACGCATATTGGCTATGTGATCCTGGGTAAGTCACTTAAGCCCTAAGGGTATAGAGGCAACTAAGGCTTATGTTGAAGAACAGATGTTGGCCTACTTTGGCAGAAGGAAGTTCCTGCCCAGAGCTCTTGGTACTAATGAAATCAAGAGGCCTAACCAAAAAGAAAAACAAACAATGCTATCAGGTAGGTGGGATTATTACCCTCATTTTATAGAGATGAGACTAAAATGCAGAGAGGTAAAGTGAGTGCCCAGCTAATAAAACTTACAGCTTGTAAATGTGAGAATTTTAAACCTAGGTCTCTGCCAATTCTAATTCTAGTACTTTCCCTACTATACCACCCTTCTATGGCTAAAGACAGGGACAACCGATTAATTCTTTCCAAAAGTATACTAGTCAGTTCTATTAATGGCTATATGAATTTTTTTTTTTGAAATCCACAAATATTTCTTATGTTCCTACTGTAGATGGTGCCTGGTGCATATTGGGTGCTTAATAAATGCCTAATGATTAATTGTTAAAAATACATACTGGGAGTGACACAAAGTTTAGCAAGCTATAGCCCACCTAGGACAACTAGTTGAATAAAGAGGAATTCAGAAAAACACAGTATATTTGTATTTTGTCTATATCAAATAAGCAGACTGACTATTATTACTAACCTTGTATTATTATTATTGTTACCATTATTACCGATATATGAGAATTGACTGCTTGTTTAACTGAACTGATGAAAACAATCATTCTGGTTCCTTTGGCTTCATGTGGAGACAAAATTCTTTCTTTCTTTTTTTTTTAAACCTTTACCAGCCATCTCAGAATCAATACTATATATATTGGTTTCCAAGGCAGAAAATTGGTAAGGGTCAGGCAATAGGGGTTAAATAATTTTCCAAGGTCACATAAGTAGGAAGTATGTGAGGTCAGATTTGAACCCAGGATCTACTGTCTCTAGACCTGGCTCTCAATCCACTGAGTCACCGATCTGGCCCCTAAAATGATTTCTTTACAAATACTTTGAAAAATTAGTCAATATGTTGAATCTTAAACTTTTCAACCAGTTGTTTTGCCTTGTACAGACATAGCCTTGGACATCTTTCCCACCCACTCTCTCCCCCAAATCCTCCTTCTTACCGCCTCCAAAATCCACACATGAGATGAACATCTTGCCTAGAATTCAAAAAGTTTGTAAGTAGGATACTGAAAGACAATATGGGAAATCTGTGCTGGGCAAGTCCAGTCTTTAATGGGCTCCATGTGATGCTCTGTGTACCAGCATCACTATCTCTGATCACCCATTCTCTGTAACCAAATCATTTTCTTCCTCTCATTTTCCAAATGGGTGATGAGACTTCCATAGGGAGCCAAAGGTAGGGACAGGCACTGGTTTTAGCTTTGCAGCATGCAGAGGAGAGGAAAAGCAGTGGGCCTCTCACTTTCCCTCTCAATCTCCAACAATTGGAGGAGACACCAGCCTGAAAACATCTATCTGCTACTAAATGGTACCCAGATGGAAAGCCCAGCTGCTGTCTAGTACCATCTGTACATATGCCAAGGCTGATCCATCTTTAGAACAAGCCCGAGGCCAAGTAGGGGGAGAAATTGAATTGACAGAGGAGTTTAAGAGCTTCTCTCTTTGTCTGTACACTTTTCCTTTTATCTGCTTCCCTTCAGTTTCAGGGCTTCTTGTTCTCACCTTCATGCTGTGGCAGTGCTGACAAAAGAAAACTTCAGCCCCAGACAGCCATCGGGTGAGTAATATCTCCAGGCTCTGGATGAATACCTAATGCTTTTTGTATGTGTGTGTGGGAGGGAGAGAAAGAGGGAGGGAGATTCACAGGGAGGGGTAGGAATTTGGTGGAATCATCCAGCGAGGAAGGGGAACTTTTGGTGGTGCCCTGAGTTCATCCAGTGAGTGTTTGGCTTTTGATACCTGGCCTTTAATTAAAAGTGACCTGGCCTTGGGGATGTACCATCCAAGTGGATTCAGTTCCTGTCCTGAGGGACTGACCACTTTGAACCTAATTAGAAAAAGAAGAGGATACTGGAGACATTTAATAAAAAGGAATAAAGTTCCTGCTTCATCTTCACGACCTGGGATTTATGAGGGAATTTCACTGGCTTTGTAGCAATGCAGAATAAATAGACATTAGATGATGACAAGGAAAACAAAATCGCTGCCAAAGCTAAAAAGAGCTTGGCAGAGGAAGAAAGAGCGACTGCATAGTCAGTCATTATTTACTGTACAAACCTTTTCATAAAGCACACAAGAGATACATGGAAATAATGGACCCTTGCTTGAAGATGAAAAGGCCTTTCTATAGCTCCTATTATCCCCTGACGAAGGCAATGATGTGCCCCAGTTGTTACAAACTCTTATTGTTCTATTCAGTCATTCAGAAAACTGATTTTGGTTCTTATGAAACAGCTCTGCTGGGCAACTTTGAAAGGCTGAAATAAAGAGCCCATACATTACCGGGTCAGGGAATAAAACTGCACTGGATGGAAATAACTAATTAAGTAGCCAGTGTTTGTGGGATACCATAATCCTCTAATCAAGGCCCCCAGTCCATAAACTTTAATGCTTTAAGGAGTCAATGGTAGTTACCTATTTGCAACCAACCAGCCTTCTCTCCTAAACCCAAATCTTAAAGGGGGTGAGGGGGGAAACTTGATTTCATTGCATGTCACGTGAATTTATTTTTAATCTCTTTGGATACGTCTGTTGAGCAGTGTGCTAAAATTTATTGTTTCTGCGCTTTTTCAAAAATGAACTGCTGAAAAACACTTTTTTCCTGTTAGCCTTTATTCATTTTTCACCTTGAGGATTAGCTGAAGGAAGTTGGGATGTTAAAATTGGAGAAGAGAATCTATCTTACAGCTGGTGGAAATGAGCTTGATAGCTGCCTTCAATTATAGGAAGGATTGTTAAAAGGAAGAGACATTGGCCATATTCTCTTTGGCCCTGGAGACACTAGCCTGAGGACATATTTAGGAGCACTGGATGGAAATTTCAAAGAGACAAATTTGTGATTGGCACAATCACATTGGCTCACAGTATACATACTGCCTCTAGATTACGTAAGGACCCCTTCACTGGAACTCTTCAAGCAAGAGTGGAATACTACCTGTTGGGCATATTGTAGACAAGATATGTTCAAGTAGAGATAGGCTGCTGAGTTCCCTTTCAATTTCATGATTCCATAATTTTCTCTAATATTGGATATGCCATAGAAAGGTGACTAAATTATTCAAAAGTGCTATAATCCCTACACTTCCTAGGTTGGCTTCAGGTTTAATTAGTCTGGATGAGAGTGCTAATTTGAGAATTAGAAGCAATACAATAAGAAACAATAGAAACAGAAGCTCCAAAAGAACAAGACATTTGTATCTAATGTACAATGGTAGCACTCTGAAGAAATTTGAATAGTATCACACCTTTGTCAAAAAGAGCTTGAGTATGTTGAGACAAGCCAACCAGTAAATTGGGAATTTTCATCTTTAATAAATTTATTTGCATGAGGAAAAAATTCTATATTAAAAATGTATAGAATCCCTTCATTAATATTAATGTCCATTTCTTATTAATGTTAATTTGCAAGCTGGCATTCTAGATGAATTATGTGAGCAATCTAATTCTATCCTTCTGCAGAAAGAATAGGTTTCTCTAGAATTTAAGAAGCATATGAATAGAAAGGCATATTGAGTCTCCTTTTCTCCCAGTTGCATGAGAATATATAACAAAAGCCCTCCAACACAGAAGAATCGAGTTCATTGTATTTGGAGTATAAAAAATTTCTGTTTATTCCAAAAAGTTTAGGGAATGCCCTATTCTGGCTAACCACATGGTTCCGCCAAAGATTTTCCTTGCCAAAAGCACAAGAATACAATATTCCATTAAAGAACTATCCCAGTCTTTATCATAGTATAATTGTAGCCTTAGGTTCTCCAAGCCTTGACCAGTATACAAGCTATAGATCTAGCAAAAGATTGTATATCTTTGACTGGAGAGACGATTTGACTGTGTGAGAAAGATCATTATCAAAGTGTTGACTAGAAGGAAATTAGAAGTTTTCACCCTTAGTTACTCATGAGGATTATCCAGCAAAGTAGTAGCATTGTGTTGTGACCAGTGTTGAGGGAGTACCCACACTGATTATATCACATATCCTTGAAGCATAGATAGATAGATAGATAGATAGATAGATAGATAGATAGATAGATAGATAGATAAGTAGATAGATAGATAGATAAGACATTTATTAAGCAGTTACTATGTGCCATGTATTGAACTAGAAGTACAAATATAAGAAAAATAATAACCTCTGTTCTCAAAAAGCTTACATTCTAATTGAAGAACATACCACATAAAGAGAAATAAGAAGGAAGTATGAAAGGGGGCAGTGCTGCTGGGATGAAAGAGTCTAGAGAGTGAGGAATGAAACCAGGAGTGAAGAGAGTATTTCCAGGAATCTCATGAAATAGTGGTCTAGGTTGGGATTCACTAATCAAAAAATAAGACCACAAGGCTGAGATGATTCCAAGATGAGATGACTGCTGGGGAAGAACTAGAAAAGTCTAGAGAGTAAGGAATGGATCCTAGAGAAAGAATTTAAAAATATGATGAACCAAAACTTAATACTAAAACTCTATTAAGTACGGTCTTATTTTGGCACTATAGCCAATAATTTGGCAACTAAGATTCGTCTGATTATCACAAAATAGAGTTCACCAAGGGTGAATTCACAAAGGTGACCATGAGTATAAAAAGCACAATGCTGGCAGGTCTTAATCAAAATGGAAAGAGTTGGGTATGGACTTAAAATCAAACTATATGTCTTTCAAGGATCAGTCTAGATAAATTTGGAGAGATTCATAAACCAGGAGGTAATTTTTTTTAATTTAAATATTGATCTGCATCATGGAAGGGTTGCATTATCTATCAATAGGGAGGGTACTGATACTGATGAAACATCATACATTTGAAGTATTTAATAAAGGGGGAAAATCCAAACTTCTTGCAACATTTCATGATCACCATCACATGTATAAGTGAAGGATTCATGATTTTGTCAAAGTGCGATAACTCTTTTGGCCAATGCAGATCACATTTAGATTTCATTCCTTCAACATTTTTGTTTTTTCTCCCCACAGGCAACAGACAATCTTAACTGTCGACTGAAAGCAACTGAGGAAAAAGTGATATTGCTCTTGACCACCAGAAACTTGAGCTCAAGGTCAAAGACTAAAAGACAAAATAAAAACATATTCTTTTTAGGGTCTGTGTTTGAGTTCATTTGCTTTCTAAGTGGTGAGATAACCCTGGCTTGAAGCATTTGGAAGTATTTGCCAGTGATAGGAAACATTGGAAAATCCTGACCTTAGGAGCTGGAAAGATCTGGACAGCTCTCAGATAGTTCAGACCAGAGTGGTGGTGATATCAATAGTGAAGTCCAGAGTATCACTGGCTGCATTAAGAATTCTTACATTGAGCACACTTGCTACTCCAGAAGAGCCAGTAGAGAATGGGTACTGTGCGTATATCCTAACCTCATATGTTTAGAAAATGCCTGTATTCTTGTGAAGGGAGACTTGGATCTAAGAAAAGCTATATCTACGCAGTCACATAGTTAATATTCTTTTATGTATTGTCTAATTCCCTTTATTGATTCTACATGAAAAGTAAAAAACAAAACAAAAACAAAACACTATATATAGTTAAGCATGTCTATTTATTTTGGTAGGATATTTACTCCCATTTTACTAAGATCATCTGAGTAGGTTCAGTAGAATATAGCAAATTAGATAGGAAGTGACATTTCATAATAAATAAGCAATCAAAAATATTTTAATTAAGTCTATATTAACTATACCTCTTGGGCTAACAAAATAAGCACAATATCACAAAAGTCCAAAATGGAAAATAGGTTACCAATTCTCCATAAACCATAATATTGGCACTTCTCTGGTATTTTCCTTAGAGCTGGGCAGTCAGAGCATACCTTATACCTTATTAATACCTTCTGTGGATTAGTGCTTTCATTTCATATAATCAATATCGATTAGCTTTTTCAAAGGAATATTTACTGAAAACATATAGTAATAACAGAAGTATAAGCATTTTCCCCCAACACCAAGGGAAGACTGCCTCCTTGGTCTCTGGAGACACTGAAACTTAAGGCCTGGTTTTCCTCTGTCAGTTTTGTTTCTCCTTTTTTATTGGCCCATTTCTTCTTTCATCACTTTTATTTCTTCTTGCATCACTTTCATTCCTGTTCCCCACTTTTCCTCTGCCTCTCTTAATTGGTTTTTGAAGTCTTTTTTGAGCTCTTCCATACACTGTGTCCAATCCATATTTTTCGTTTGGACTTTGCATGTGTTTCCTTTGCTTTCACTGTCCTCTTCTGTCTATACTTGCTCTTTGTCTCCATAAAAATTCTTTAGAGTTAAGTGTTTTTTTGTTGTTGTTGTTTGCTCATTTTTCCTATCTAAATATAGGTAGGCTCTGTTTTCTGGGAAGTTGGAGTATTCTCTTAAACTTCAGTCTTTCTTTGATGATATTTTAAGCTTATTTTCTGGGTTGTTACTAGTTTACCAGATGGTCTGAGGGCTGAGAGCTCAGAGACCCCCCCACCCCTTCACCTGCTGATTCAATTGATCCTTGAGGTACTGATAACTAAGCGACTTTCCTCAGGCTTAGATGTAAGCTTTTGATCTTGCTCTGAACTTTATCAGGTCAGGGGCTGATCAAATTCTAGCCCCAGGCTTAGGTTTAAGTTTTTTGTCTCACTGTTCTTGATTCAATCAGGCACACCCTTAATTGCCCTGTCTCTGCCCTTAGTTTGGGGCAAAAAGATGCAGGAGAGCTCCCTCTGAGAACTGTATTCTCACCCCAAACATAGACTATGTCCTCATCCCAAGCCCAGACTGGGATTCCTGGCTTCACTCTGGGTCCATGGGGATTTGCCCCCTTCAGCCCAGATTGCCCTGGGCTGGGACTTAGGACTTCTCCAAAGGTTTGAAATTTCAAGGGGTGTGCGTTGGCTTGGACCACTATTAGCCCAGATAGGCTCTCAGGGTCTAAATTTTAGCTTGGACTTAAGTTCAGAACCTGTGGGGTGGGGGTGGGCATGGTTGTGATTTGTTCTTGGCTTGCTCTTCACTCCTTGCTATAGCCTCTTGCTGGCTCTGGTCCCCTCTCACTTCAGTTCCCAGATGATCTCTGCCTACCTTTTGGTTTTTTTCTTTTCTTGAAAGTTGTTTTACTCTGACTCCTTGTTGGTTCTTTCACTCCTGTATTCATTTTGTGGCGATATTTTAATCTTGGTCGGAGAGGATTTTCATGGTGAAACGGAGCTACTTCTCTAGTTACTCTTCCATCTTGGCTCCACTACTAGAAGCCCAACACTAGAACTTAAACTCAAAGCAGTTTCTGCAGAGAATTTGCCTCCTCTAAGTGTACTTTTAAATGTAGTGTAGCCAAAAGACATATTTTTCCTTCTTATAGGACTTAATGTCTTGACTTCGGGATCAATCTATTTCTGGAATGAGTCTCAGTCTCTTCAGGGTGGTACTGTCAAATAAGGTTCAAATGGCCTCAAATTCTAATATTCCACCTAAAACAGGAAAGAACAGACAAAACAGGAACAACAGAAACAGCAGGGCAATGTGCTCATGGCTTAATATTGACCAGGGCAGGGAGAGTAGTCCTCTGACTAGCTTTATCTCCCTACCTAGAGACATACAGTAATTTTTCTTCCTCATTTGATTATAGCCATGTAGTAAATATACTTAAATGCTCACTAGCCTTTTAGTTAATTTTGAGTGCACATCAAGCTCTAGCTCAACAGTCAATCTAAAATCCATCTTGACACTATAGTTAGCCAGAAATAGTTTCACAGTGCCATCAGTTCCCTTTTACAACAGCAACAATGCTATAAAAAATTACAATAAAAAATCCTGACTGAGCATTGGTTTATTGCATTTTGCTCTATAATTCCGATTTATTCATGCCCTTATTCTACTAATTAGGAGAAATAATTTTAATTCAAATTTTAAAATTTCAGAGAATATCCACATTGACTAATCAAATATAAAATAATTACAGGTGGGATTAACACAAGTATGCTGATAGTCAAAAATAGGGCTGAGATTTCTGAATGCAGTTAGTTTCAATAATTGATTAAGGCTTTGAGTTCTAATCTTCTACTAATTCATGGACTAGACTGAGGTTAGTTATTGAACCCTTCTGCTCCTTAGTTACTACTTTTCAAAGAGGAATGCTTTAATATACCACTCTTAGAAGTGGCATATATAGCACTCCATTCCTGGGCAATCAATGTCAGATAAAAGATGGTTGTCCTGTTTCATGCTTTGGTTACCTGTGTAATCCTGGTCAATTTCCTGGTTCCATACTTAATTTTCCTAATCTATAGATTACATTCTAAAGTTCCTTTCAGGTCTTCATCTGTGATTCTAAGAAATTATGATTCTGAAGTAGAATTAGATATATTTCCAGCTGCTAAAGAATTGACATTATTTTAACCTGCCATTGTCACATAGAATGTCAAACATTTAAAATTAAATTTGATTGTTCAATTGGCAAAAATTTATTTTTTTCTCCTTCCATCCCCACTTTGAACTGAAAAAAAAAGAAAGAAAAACAAAGTCTTGTAAGAAATATGCATAGGCAAGCAAAATAAATTCCCACATAGGCCATATCCAAAAAATATATGTCCCATTCTGCACCCTGTGTCCATCACCTCTTTGTCAGGAGTGGGGTAGCATGCTTCCTCATAACTCCTCTGGAAGCCTGGTTGGTCATTGTGTTCTTAAGGCTTTCAGACTTGTCAAACTTTCTGAGCCTAGAAAGTATGATTCAGGCAAAAAGAATTCTTTTTCCCACTCTTGCTCATTTTCACCCAACTCTGCACCCTGTGGTTTGAGAAGGGAGAGAAAATTTGTAAAGATGCCAAGAATACAAACCAGAAATCTAGGACTTTGGGGAATTTCATTGGGAAGGTGGAACCCATAATATTCCCCTTTCTTGGAGTATGAGTTATTTGGAGCCACACCATAGAAGGACTTGATACAACTATGACTGTGTCTACACACAAACTCCCTTTCAATTGTATTTTATTCAACAAACATTTATTAAATACCTATTTCAAGCAAAACACTGTTCTAGGTCCTAGTAATACAAAGATGTGTTTTTTTTTTAAATACAGACCCTTCCTACAAATAATTTATAACCAGTTCCATTCAGTCCAGTGACTGATTGTCTTCAAAATAACCATTTGTCTCACTAAATCCAACATGGTTTCTTTTCAAAGCACAGATGTCGCTGAAGTCATAGTATGTAGGCATGGTCATGATCTCAAGAGATAACTCAAGCCAGAAAAATTGGAGGATAGAAGCCTGACGAATCCTGAGCAGAACAAGTTGCCTCATTTTCAGAAGACAAAGGTTAAAGCCAGCACATAGATCCGCAGGCATCCATGTGGTTATGAACAAACTGAGTAATGGTAGGTTGGTTTATTAATTAAGAGTAAATTCTCTTTTCCAAAGGACATTATTTGATATTGACATTTAGAGTACATGCTAATAGTGTATGCATAGTCAGCAGGTTAACCTCAACTTTGTTAGAAGTTTGTTCTTTTTTGCCAGAGAACAAAGATTTTAGGATGGGTTAGTTTTCTGGCTTCCCCCAGCAAATGAACCACCAAGGGCCTCCCAAAGAATACAATATTTGATTTTTTAATTTAACTCTCTCTCTCTCTCTCTCTCTCTCTCTCTCTCTCTCTCTCTCTCTCTCTCTCTCTCTCTCTCTCTCTCTGTCTCTCTGTTTGTCTCTCTCTCTCTCTTTTTGTCTCTCTCGCTCTCTCACTCTCTTTTCATCTCTCTCTCTCTCTCCCTCTACAGTACATAGTTAGAAATGATGTGTCTTGTCTAGGATTTCACAACTAGTAAGTGTTAAGAGATCAAATCTGAACTAAGATCTTCCTAATTCCAGATCTAGATGTTTATCTACTTCATCATCTAGCTGCCTGAATATCACCATCCATCCTTATCTCCAGTAAAATGTAAACTTCTTGAGGGCAAGAACTATTTTACTTCTAGTGTTGTATCCCCAATCTCTCTTGCAGTTCCTGGTGCACACACTAATACAGGTAGAAGCAATTACATTTCCATCCTTGGAAATTTTCCAATTTTCCAATCCCAATCTTGGAAAATTAATGACACTGAGTATTCTTGTTTTCAAAAGACAAAGGTTAAAATCTTTGCATGCATGGGCATCCACATGATTATGAACAAGCTGAGTAACTGAAGTTACTTTATTAATTTTTGTCAGTATCTGATAGAAAAAACAAATAAAAATATTATGGCTGCAGCTACATTGTGCCAATCTTAAAGATATGTTGTTGTTTGTTAGTCCTGTCACTCTAAACATTTACAACTAAATTCAATCAAATTAGTGTGTTATTTCAATAAACTCAAATTTTTTTCTAAGTGTATTGTATAGTTGTCTACATATGTAGTTACTACTTAGAGATATTGATACATATATAGGTTAGATAGATAGATAGATAGATAGATAGATATGATCTGTTATCTCAAGAGATAGCACAAAGCATAAAAAAAATAGAAGAAAAAACTCTTGGAAAACTCATGAAATTGAGTGGTCTTATTAGACAAAGGTTGAAATCTTTATAAGCACAGGCAATCACATGTTTATGAACAAAATTGAAATATGAAGTTGGTTTATTAGATGGGCATGAGGAAATAAATGGAAATTCCCCTTCCTGTGTAGATTTAGGAGTTAAGTGCTAGGAAGTTTTCTGAGGCATATAGTGGTTAAGTGACTTGTCAAGGTCCATCAGCCAGTGTATGTCAGAGGTAGGCACAAAATCTGGTTTATTCTGAACTCCAAAGTCAGCTCACTATCTAGTACCTTTCTGCCTAGCATCTGAATGCTGAAAGATTATCTATCCTAACTCAAGAATAATTTGAACCTATAGAAGAATAATAGCTAATAGTTATATAGAATATCTTTAAGTTTTAAACAACACTGAATTTGGAATTAAAAGACCAGAATTCAAACTTTATTAATAACATTTAATATCTATTTGACCTTGAGTAACTAATTTAATTTTTTTTAAACCCTTAACTTCTGTGTATTGGTTCCTTGGTGGAAGAGGGTAAGGGTGGGCAATGGAGGTCAAGTGACTTGCCCAGGGTCACACAGCTGGGAAGTGGCTGAGGCCGGGTTTGAACCTAGGACCTTCCGTCTCTAGGCCTGACTCTCAATCCACTGAGCTACCCAGCTGCCCCCACTAATTTAACTTTTATGGTCCCAGCTTATATATTGTTAAAATTAAAGGATTGGAGTAGATAGCTTCTAAGGTTCCTCTCACTTCAGATCTATAATCTTTGGCTTACAAAGCACTTTCCTATTTTACAGATGAGGAAATGATATTTAAATGACTTTTCCAAGGTCATACAAGTATAGCAGAACAGAAATCTAGTGTTCTTAATGTTTATACCACTTCATGATTTTTACATCTAAATCATCATTCCCAATCATGGATAAACAGACAGTCCTTCCTGGATCCCTTGGAATCTCATTATATGAGGGTTCATATGGATGCTTGCCTGCATTCTCCTGCATGGATACATAAAATGAGTACTGATTCCAGAAGTAAAGAAACATCTGTCCAAAAGAAGGTGAGGCAAATTATATACCAAAAAAATAAGTAGAAGCACTTGGGCCTCAAAAAGTGACTATACCCCGATGATCTTCAAATGTATTATGATTTTTTTCATCCCTATACAGGGCTTGAGTACTCAACAAAACTGCTCTCATAAACACAGAAAAACGGAAGTAAATGATGTTCATTCCTTAGGTTATGACTTAGACCAAAATCAGATTCAGTTCTCAGCCCTGTGATACTCACTGAAGTCACATTAGTTCAGTTTTTCAGAAGACTTTGTTTATGGAGAGTTTTATGGGGAGACACTTTCGCAGAATAAGGGTTCACCTATAAGACAGAAGACAGTTTGTGTCATAACTCCATAATGTATGAATTGTATTATCTTATTCATGCTAGTTAACCATTCTGAGTTTTATTTTTCTCAGCTATAAAAATGGGGATGATCATACTGGTTCAACCTAACTCACAAGATTGTCGTAAGCACCAAGTGCAATAATGTAAGCAAAATCACTTTGTAACTATGAATCTTATATGAATGTAAGCTGTTATTAAGGCTTTGACTCAGATGCCTGAAGAGGTCATCTTCACTGTATGCAGGAAATTATTTTTCTTGGGGCTAATGAGTACAAAAGAAAGAAATTCTTTCAGGAATATCATGGAATCTGGCTGAAAGTTGAAAACAGATATGAGGAACCTAGGAAAAACAGAAAAGGAAAAACAGAACCAGACAAATCAAATAGACGGGATCAAAACATCATTCTAAACCTTTTTGTGTTATAGGGAAAGTTTATAATCATAAATCATTATGGGATATAAACATTAGAGTTCTTCTGTTCTCTCAATATATTTTACTAAAGATCACATGGGACACATGCAGTTTCAAGGTGAAATTGTATTTGTACTTAAAGAAAGTGGTTTGGACCCTTGGGGTGAAAAAGTCATTCCTCTAGGATTTCTTAAACTAGGCACAGTTTTCACATCTTTTAAATCAGAAATCAAAGTAAATGGAAAGCAAGGAACAAAATGGCCCAAACATAAAAATACCCTCATGAAACACCTCTCCTGCTGCCCTCCAAGGCTTTGGCACTGAAATTGAAGATGACCATCCAGCCATCCGGAAAAAAATCTTTCTCCAACAGCTGTTACTAAACATGATCTATTAAAGGGGCTCTCATGGTATTACTTAGCAAGCTGTCATCTGGAGAAAAGTGGAGGTATCTATTGATGTAATGGTATTGGGAGACGGTAGGCTTTAACATGCCTTTGCTTGAGAAGGAAAGGGAGGAGGGGTAGGGGAGGCGTGGATCTCTAACCTGCACACAGTAGTTGAATTGTTCAGAATGTTGATCCAGGATTCTACAAAGGCTCCATTATTCCTGGTCTCCAGGTTGATTACACACCTGACAAATGGTAAAGGCAACATTACCAGACCTGAGAGAGTTCTTTGGCTCTCTAATGTGTGCCAGTATTAAGGCTGATAGGCTCTCCCCCTGCTATTTTGATAGCTGCCTGATGTTGAAGGGAAAGCCCTCGACTTCCTGACAGCTGATGCCCAGGTGGCCCCTGTATCAATCTCAGCAAGTTGACATGAAATTGATCTTTTGGGGTTGGTGCTAGGGGAGCTGCTGATGTCAACAAAGAATTTTACCTTCAGAGAGAGTAATCCTTTCATCATCTGAGGATGGGAGTCAAGGAAAAGGGGAGGGAAAGAAAGCTGACACAGGTGTCCTCTGTCCCATTAGTGTATTTGTGTTTGAAACTAGACTTTATGATCATCAGATGGTAGGAGGGGGTGCCTGTTGATAGCATGTGTTTATTTGGGCTGTCAGTACAAAACTATAGATTCACATTTTGTGCAACTATACAGGATGGCTTATTTGAGATGTATAACCTTAAAAGGAAGTTTTTTTTAAATAACAAATTTTCATTTTTTTCCAAATTACATGTCAATGCAATTTTTAAGTATTCATTTTCTGATATTTTGCAAGCCATGTTCTTTCTCTCCCTCTTACCGCTCCCCTTCCCTAAGAAGGCAAGTAATATGATATAGGTTGTATATGTATTGTGGTGTAATACATATTTCCACATTCATCATATTGTAAAAAAAGAAAAAGAAAGAAACATTTTGCTGCTTTCACTAGAAAAATATTCATAGAGGAAATAAAGAATGGTGTGTTTCAATTTGCATTCAGACTCCATATGTTTCTTCCATGGCAGTGGATATACTTTTATTGTCATGAGTTTCTTGGAGTTTTCCTGGATCCATGCCTTGTTAACACGTCATTCACATCTGATTTTCTTACATTATTGTTGTTGCTGTGCACAGTGTTCTCCTGGTTCTGCTCATTTCATTTTGTATCACTTCATATAAGTCTTTCTAGATTTTTTTGGAATCACCTTGTTTGCCATTTCTTGTTTATGATATCACCCTTTATTTCTAAATCATGTATCCATTTTAACTTTATGCTGGTATATGGTATGAGGTATTGGTCTATGCCTAATTTCTGCCATACTGTTTTCCAGTTTTTCCAGAATTTTTGTCAAATAGGGAGTTAAAGGGGAGCTTTTTACCAGAGTAGTTTTGATAGGCTCGTTAAGAAGGAAATTCTACTTTTGTGTGTTTTTGTTCTTGTTTCTGAAAACCTCTAGAATGATATGATCAGTGTTATATCATGATAAAAGTATATTCAGTGGCTAAGAGAGTCATCCCCTGACATCTTCACCAAAAGAAATCAAGTCATCACATGGAAAAGTAACAAATTTTATTTAGATTTCAATGCCATATGTGATTTTTTTCATTTGCTTAAACAAATTATTTCTAATTGAGCTAGGCACTTAAGGTTAATTTGGCATCTGGCTCTTGACCAGCAATACAAGACAGTTCATGATATCAAGTACTTCATTATATAGAGGAACAGTGGACTAGGTTCCTAAGAGACCTGGGTTCTGGTAAGACTAAGTAACTGAAAGTGTGAACTCCTGTAAATCACATCCCCTCTTCTCATCTCTTTCTCATGTGTAAAAATGAATGTCTGGGGCCAGCTTGTCTCTAAGTTCCCTTCCTTAGAAACCAAGGTCTAGAATTGTAAAATGTTCTCTTTGTAAATATCTTTTAGAATCAATTAGTTTTAAAACTCCTTAAATTCAGAGATTTTGTTTTATCCTATACATTTTTACCCTCTAAACCTCCCAATTCATGATTTTCCTTTACTGTATTCAAAATGCTTAAATATGTTTATGATCTCATCATGTAAGTTTTTGCTTCCATCACTTTAAATCACCTCTCATCCATGCCCACCTATCTTGTGTTACTCTTGTCCATGTTCTCCTATCAGTATACCATGAGGGAAAGAGGGATTCTCCAATCTACTGGGGGCCAGTTGGCTTTCTCTAGACATTGGGAGAAAATGAATGGAGCCCATGGGCTATTCACTAATTACATCTTTTTCCCTGACAGAAAAGCCCATCTTTTTGTTCTACTAATACATTTTAAAGCCTCTATTATTGTCCACCCTTTGTTTTAAAGAGAATCAAAGATATCATACATTGATGCCTTGACTTGCAAGTGAATTAGAGTTGTGAGGCAGATTTGCACAAAGTCAGCAGCTTCACTTTCTCCTCCAGAGTCATCCAAATCCAGTGGCAAGACAAAAGTCAGGATAACTGGTGATGGCCCAGGATTCAGTGAATGTCTTTGGTGTCTTCAGTATCTTATCAAGCTCCACATATTCCATAGTGCCTGATTTAGTTGTCTTCGTGGCTGTTAGAACAAATTGTTCTCATTTGCTCATTCCACCAAGGAAAGTCTTCACATGCTTGGGGCATACATCCCCCTAATTCACCAAAGGGTTTAAAACCTTTCAGTTAATCTCAACCTGATTTAGCTAGCCTGCCAAGATGGTTTTATCAGGGTGTGGACATTGTATATGCTACAGTTTCTTAGAGCCACTGGGTGAGAGCTGAGTGAAAGGGGGACACCAAATGTAAATAAACACCTCTGAAAAGGGTTGGGTAAGCCCCCTCACCAGAGGTTCTAGTCCTCCCCATAAACCCCTGATATACTATGAATATGATTGGTATTTTATGAAAGTCAGTTTGCATTTTTAAACATAGACCAGCAAGAGTGAAAGGCATCCCAGGGTATGTTGAATGACCATGAGAAGTCAGCCAATTATTTAAAATACACTACAGAGCAGTACTTTGTAACTCAAACAGAAATAGACTGAGAAAACCATACATCCATATTCTCTATGTCATATTGTATTCTTATTTATCTTATTAAACATTTCCCAATTACATTATAATCTGATTCAGCTATGCTAAGGAAGTTTTGCTGTGTGGGAGAGCAGAAGATTTTTGCACCTCTGATATTGTTGTTCTCAAAAAAGAGGATGATGAAGGATGATGGTTAGAGAAAGGATGGGAAAAGGAAGGTAGAAGGTAACCAAGGAAGCCCCAGCCCTGGTGGGGAAACTAACCTAAGCCCTTCAGAGCAGAGCAAAATTTAGGCTATGCTTCAGAGATATTTAAGCTGGGTTTGTTTAGGTTAGGAAAGAAAGGTCTGGGAAAGCTAGGAGGTAGAGCTCCAACAATTATGTCAGGACGAAGGCTCTTCAAGGAAAAAGGTTCTCCACAGTTCCAGGGAAAAGCCACTAAAACCCATATCTCTCTCTTCTTTTTATAACTTACTCAGACACCTCCTACAAAGGAAGTGGGAGGTGTCTGAGGAAGTTATAGTAGAGAGTCCTGGGAGATGTATTCTCCCAGGACTTCAGAACATTTTAAAATGCACACTATAGATAATTCAAATGCAGATATTTATGAATTAATTCTATTTAACAGGAGTTCTCAATTCTGACCTTTCAAAAGAAACAATAGGATCTAGGAACCCCTTTAAAAAAGCCAAAGAATCAAGTTGTTTCCCTTAGAAGTGTCTAGTAAGCCATTCTGGAAGAAGCATAGAATTTGTAAAGTGGAGCTTAGAAAGACAGGCTAGAGACAGATAGCAAAGGATTTTAAAGGGCAACCATAGGAGTTTGTACTTTATTCTAGTAGCAATGGAAAGTCACTGAAACTTCTTGAGGAGGGGAGTGACATGGTCAAAGCCTGAACTTTAGGAATACCAGTTTAGAAACTTTATGAAGAATGGATTTATAAAAGGAAAGACTAAGCGCAATTGACTAGTTATTAAGTGATTGTAATTTTCCACGTTAAAGGTAATGATATCCTGAACTAAGGTAGTGGCTACATGGATAAAGAATGAGGGACCTGCATGAGTGATGTCGAGTGCTACTGTAGAGTAAGGCCCTTGTCTTCCATGTAGACCCAGAACATTGTGGGGTTTGCTGCCTACTTATAAAATGAGTACCTTTCATTTTAGGTTCTCAGATCCATATTACTATGGGAAAGTCAAGATCTCCCCATCACTTTAGTAATAGATGCAGTTGTTTGATGTCACCAAAACTAAACAATCAGTTACTTTGGTCACTTATACTTTTTTCTTTTCTTTTCTTTTTTTTTTTTTAAACCCTTGTACTTTGGTGTATTGTCTCATAGGTGGAAGATTGGTAAGGGTGGGCAATGGGGGTCAAGTGACTTGCCCAGGGTCACACAGCTGGGAAGTGGCTGAGGCCGGGTTTGAACCTAGGACCTCCTGTCTCTAGGCCTGACTCTCACTCCACTGAGCTACCCAGCTGCCCGACTTATACTTTTTTATATTTTTATTTTATATAATTTTTTTCAATCCATTGCATATGGAACAAATGTGTCAGACACCTATAAGACTCTACGTGCTGTTTGAACCAGATTAAAATATAACTGTAAAATTTTTAACAAAATAAATAAAAATACACTATACCAGAGATAGCATTAATATGTCCATTTTACATTAATAAGTTGATTCATATGTCAATTGATAATATGTCAGATAACATTAACATGTTGGTTTTCTAGATCAGTAACAAACCAGAAAGGATACTTATTTACACTTTAATGGCTCCTCTCTTTCTCCCTACATTTCCTATTTGAGTTTAACACCACTGATATGGGAAAGTCTAAACTTCTGCTGGTAGTCATATCTTAATCTTTGTGACCTACTTTGGTGTCCTAATAGCTAAGATACTAAAGCGACTTGCCATTTTCTTCTCCAGTACATTTTACAGATGAGGGAAAGAGATTAAGTGACTTGCCCAAGGTCACACAGTTAATGTGTCTGAGGATGGATTTGAACTCAGGAAGATGAATCTTCCTGACTTCAGACCCAGCACTCTATTCATTGTACCACCTAGTTATCCAATAACTGTTGTTTCTATCACGTGTTTGTAGATTATACTTCATTTTAAACAGCTCCAATAGTGAGAGAATTCACAAAATCCTTGCTACCTATTTCTTGCTATCCGCTTATTGTCAGAAAAGTTAATAGAGAAAAGAAATGTCTCTGGAGTAGGCTAAAATCATAGGATAATAGATGCAAAATTGGAAAGATACCAGGAGGTTCTCTAGTTCAATTTATTAAATGACTGGCCCAAAAAGACACACAAGTAATAAACATCAGAGGGAGGAGGATTCTTCAGGGCTGTGCCACTTGCAAATGGGAATTTAACAGATTCCTTAGGGCTGATAGTAGTGATGATGGTGGTGGCGGAAGGACTAAAAAGAAATTCAAATGTTTTGTCCCTCACAAATAGGTCTAGTCCCTACCCCCATCACATAGTTTTCAGAACATTACCTTTACTCTTCCTGGCCAAAGTTGCTTACTTCATTTCCCTCTGGTGTGTATCTTCTTAGATTAAGAGGATTTTGCTGTCCCAGTGGCTCCTAAATCCATGTTATCCTCTGAAATGAAAGGTAGTCAACTGTATCTAAGGGCTGGGTGACTTTGAAACAGCCCATTTCCCATTAGGTTGTTTTACAAACAGCAATGAAACAGGAAATAACAATGCCTGATCCTTGAATTAGTACTCCAGTGAAACTCCTGGCAGAGTTTTTCCAGAGTTCGTAAACCCACTCCAGCTGTGCTTTTCACGGTTTATGAAATCGAGAGAAGAAAAGCCCCAGAGTGGAATTAAACCCTTGAATTCCATTAGGGATGATTCCACAGGACAAGGTTCTCTGTTATGGATGCACTCTTGGCTGTGGCCTGTGCTCTGCTGAAAATCCAAATAATCCACCTGACACATCATCAACCAGAGGGATATGCACTCCCATACATCAAAACCCCACTCTTTTTAAAGGATCATCACAAAAAATAAAACTGATTTTACCCTCATGATTTATCAGAGGTGGGATGGTAGGGTAACACTGTATTAGAAGCAGGCTAATAGAAGGAACAGGAGCAGATTGGAAAAGGTATGCTGAGCTGAGCAAGGAAGTAAATGATGGATGCGTACTGCCACCTTTTGTCAAATTTAGGACATGGCACATTTTGGCTCCTTGAATGTTGTGCTGTTTGGAATTGGAATGCCAAAGCCTTGTTGGGAAGTCACCTCCTGGCGCCTTTGGGTGGCATGCCACTCTGGGAGAAAAAACCTTATATTTTCTCATGTTCTGTGCGTTTAAGAGGTGCCCTGCAAGGGTGAATGTGAACAAAACTTCTTTGGCTTAGGTTGGTCCTCAAATCATATTATGAAGCCAAGATTCTAGCTAGAAAATCTGCCCTGATATGCTTACTGCTGGCTGGGCTGGCACAGAGAGCAAATAGAACAATCTGGTGAATCTAACATAGTCCCTATAGTCTTATAGCCCTGAACTTAACCCAAGCTAATGACATTCGTGGAAAGATTTATGCTATTTGGTTACATTAGCAAGGAGTTTTCCAGGGGAATAAATTAAGCATACACATAACATAGATAATGTGCAGGTAATAATGGGTGTCACTAGGGATTCCACATCTTGAAAACATCTGCAAACAGCTGTATTAACAAGAACTACCCAATGGTGGAATGGACAGATTAGAGAAATTGAAAAATGAGAACAAAGAGTAGGGTCCTCCTACAGTGGCTGGAAGAAGGAACCAAGCTATAGGCTTCCCATTCTCTAAGGAGAGAGGTTAACCTTGAACAGCATGACAGGGAGGAACAGTGGGCAAAGATATCTGGGCAAAAAGAAGAGATCAAAATAACCAACACTTGGAAAAGTTTTGTTTCAGACAGTTCTGGTATTCAAAAAGTTTCCCACATCTCTGCTTAAATGAATCAAAAGTCCTTTCCGTAAATGTTATATACACAATCAAGGATGTTGACTAATTCTTTGAAGACCTCTTTAAAGAAATTCTAATATAGTATTGAACTCACAAGGCTGTCAGTAAGAATACAACACTTTTAATCAATCACTTTTTGTTGTTCAGTCATCTTCAGTTGTATACAATTCTTTGTCACCCCATTTGTGGTTTTCTTGGCAAAAATAATGGTGCAGTTGGCCATTTCCTTCTCCAGCTCATTTTACAGTTGAGAAAACTGAGCCAAAAAGGGTCAAGTAACTTGTCCAGAGTCACACAGCTAGCAAGTGCCTGAGGCTAGATTTGAACTCAGGAAGCCTTCTAAACTATAGTCTCAGCATTCTATGCCCTGCATCACTTAGCTTCCAGGTCAGTCATTTAATCTAAGGATATAAATTAGGGACATCCTATCTGCCCAGTAATAGATGCCAGATGCCATGGGATTTAGAGAATAAGTCTAATAATAATAATAATATAATAATAATAATAATAATAAGAGCGCCCATGCTCAGGGAGCTTACAGTCTAGTTAGGGAAATGAGATACAGTTACAAAAAGGAAATGCCTATATGTGCAGCCTACATTCTAGGTCTTTTTAACTTTTTTCAACTTCAGTGAGAGGTGAGGTAAGGTGAGGAAGATATGGCCAGTAAGTTAGTAGTTGTTCTATCAAAAATTTAGGGGTTTCAGTGGACTACAAGCTCAATACGAGAGACAGAGAATAAAGAGAGAGAAAAAAGGAGAAAGGATGAGATAGAAGAGGAAGAAAGAAAAGAGAAAGGGAAAGACAGACAGAAACAGAAACAGAGGCAGAATAAACAATGTGGCCTGGTAGATGGAAAATAATGATCTCGGCTTCTTAGTTCCACTTATCTTCTTGTTTAGACACATTAGGGAGCAAGTATAGTAATTTTAAAAATTTGCATTTGTATAGCATTTTATTTTTGCAAAGTAATTTACAATTATTTTCTCATTTGATGTCCTGAACAACGGTAGGGTAATAGATGCTAATATTTCCATTTTACAAAGAAAAAAACTGAAGCAAGCAGAGGTTAGGGATGTTTGCCCAGCAACACATAGTAAATACTTGAGACTGGATTTAAATTCACAGCTTCTGAATCCAGAACCAATGCTCTATCACCTTAGTTGAAATTTGACCTCTGATACTTACTACCTGTATGACTATGGGCAATTCACTTAACCTTTCTCAGCCTCTATTTCCTCATCTGTAATAGGCTTCATAATGATATTTAATTGCCACATCTAAAGAGGTTTGAGGCAAGAATCTGAAAATTTCTACCAAGAGGAGCATGAAAATCAGATTTAACCTTAACCTGTGTATAATTCTATCTTACTCTGGATTTTTTTAAAATAGTAGTTCTTTGTCCTGAAGAGATTAAATAGCTGTCAGCTTACTCTTATCATGGAGAGGCTTTCTAGTCACTATATCCTAGCAGACATAGACTAAATAGCAAACCACCAACCTGAAGAGTTTTAGCCCTAAAACTGAAACTGGAAGCCAACAGATCAGCAACCATGAAATCAGTGACGGCAACTGGTACTGAGATAAGCAGAGCACTGTCCAGCAGTGGTCATTCAAGACAAGCAGGGAACAGGGAGATTAATAAAATACATGGTAGATTGTCTACTGAATAGAGAGAAAATTCCCCTTGAGACAAGAAGGAAGAAGGAGCAAGAAAAAGGAGCTCAATTTGTTCTTTCCCCCTCTCCCCATGGTTCTTTTCCAGGTGTCTCCATTCTTTCAACTGATAAGCATGTTTTTGAGGGTATATATGCCCCAGGCTCAATGAAGGAAATGTCTTCTTGTGATTTTTCTTGCTACATTTTTTAATTAAATGCTTTTCCTTTGAACTATTTGTGTATGGTGTGTGACTAGAAAAGTAAGTACATGAGTAGGAGGTCATGAACTATAGTTATGAATGAATGCAGTTCCATGAGCCTAGACTAGTTTTTCTAGAGCACAAGAGGGGAAAATGGGAAAAGTCCAGTCAATAACTTTACTTCAAATTCATCTACAAATGTAATTTTTTATCTGTACATTTGGAGATTCATCTACTTTCAATCACCAAATATTTATTAAGTATTTTATGAGCAAGGCTCTGCTTTGATTTCAGTTTCTTTGGGGAAAAGACAAGCACAAAAATGCCCAAAAGACAAGCAAACAAATGAAGTGATGTGTCATAAGGAAATTAGTGTAGGACTAGCATGGGAAGAAAATAGTGTCATTTTGTAGAACTAGGAGTTGAAGAATGGATGTAAAGTTCCAGAATGATAATAATTATAATTATAATAACCTTTGTAGAGTCCTTTAAATATTGCAAAACTCTTTACAAATATCTCATTTGTTATCACAATGACCCTAAAAGATAGGTGCTACTACTGTTCCTATTTTACAGATAAGAAAACTGAGTCAGATATAAGTAAAGTGTCTTGTCCAGATTCACACATATAATAAACATCTCAGAGTAGATGCAAACCCAGGTTTTCCTGAATCCAAGCCCAGGGCTCTGTCCATTTTGCTATATGAGAAGACCCCAGATGCTGATGGATGTTATAAGGTAAAAGGGAAGTTAAGGCCTGGAATTGAGAGAGTCAATTCAAGGAATTCTAGCAATTCAAGGAAAATCTAAAACATAGAATCATATTTAGTGTGTGGTAGATTTCATGGCTTCCTATGGAATATGGATCTTACTTGAGAGGGAGGAAAATTATAGCAATTATCTCTGGGCTATCATGAGTCCTTCTAAAATTTTTGCAATTTATGTGGGATTGAATAAACACTGTCATTTACCTGATATATGTCTTTACTAGTCACAAAAGTCAATAAGTTTAAAATAAAAAGTACAGAAAAAATTACAGTAAATATAGCAATCAAACATTGCTCCCATAAACATTGGCCACACTCTCCCCCAAATATATATACTATCATTGGGAAGAGTGAGCACAGCTAGGGAACATACATGGAGGACTGCATAATAAATGAACATATATGAAAAGTATATATGAGTAGAGAAGCATACATTTTGGAACCACATGTAGCAAGAGTGCAACTTTTTAAAAATCCTTACCTTCTGTCTTAAAATCAACACTGTATATTGGTTCCAAGGCAGAAGAGCAGGAAGGGCTAGACAATAGGGGTTAAATGGCAAGCCACTTCAATTTTGCACTTTTTTTTGCAGGGTCCCATAAACTAGGAGGTAGCTAAGGTAACATTTGAATCCAAGACCTCTTATCTCTGAGCCAGGCTCTCTATCCTCTGAGCCACCTCACTGCCATGATAAGGGTAGGTACATTCTTGAGAAACAACCCATGCCTCTGATGACATAGAGTCATTGATGTCTTCTGATAATGTCATCCTACTGGGCTTGTTCCCTCCTGGTCTCCAGGGAGGTGTGAGGTTTCTGCCAGGTATGTAATGTCCGTGGAATAAGAAGTCATTGCTGGGTGTTGCTCCACTAGTCTTGAAGAGGTTTCTCTCTGTTTCTGGGTTATGGGATTCATCCCTTCTCTGCTGGTAATATTAGTTTCTGTAGGCTAAAGGTCAGTGGCTAGAAAGCTTCTCAAGGATAAGGAGAACTACCTGTTCTTTAGTCTTATTTATAAATTCCTACACCTAGCTTGGGGTTAAGCCAGGCATAGTTTTTCCAGACTAAAAGAAACAAACAACAAAATTTTTTTTTTAATATAACAAATCTGGTAGGGCTAAGCTTTCTCATTTTTTGTCCCAGACAATGCTTTGATTTAAGACTTTAAATTTCCAAGATATTCTGGCTCCAATACAAATCAAAGGAAGAAAAAAAAAAGCAGTTTGCTTAAGTTAGCTGTGGCACATGAGGAAGAAGAGAGGAATCTCCTCCTTCACTTCCATCTTTTGACCCAAATTTTTGCTTTGATTTTGTATATGTGGCTCACCTTAGATCTTCTGCTGCTCTCTACATCTATGGATTCTAAACCAAATTGCTTTACTCATGCTCTGAGTGAAGCATTTCTCAACACACAATTACTGAAAAAGATTCCTCAAGAACCCTCAAGTACATCTACTAGGAGAAAGTTCTACATCTTTCTGCATCAAGTCTTTGTTATACTTAGAGGAAGATCCACAAATATTGTTGACTGATATATATATATATATATACACACACACATATATAAAATCATAAGTAGATACATAGTTCTTTAAGTTAACAAAGTGCTTCCACAGACATTGATTTATTTGATCCTCATAACTATTCAAAGTAGGTATTATTATTATCCCCATTTTACAGATGAGGAAACCAAGGCACAGAAAGTTTAAGTGATTTGTCCAGGGTCACATAGTTAAGTGTCTGTGGCAGGATTCAAATTCGGGTCTTCCTGATGCTTTAACCACTGCTCCAATTAGCTCACTAGCAGGTTCCTTGGGAGTGGGAGAATCGAGTCCAATGGGTTCTACTCACAACTCTTGAAACCATTTCTTTGTCCTTCCCACAAAACAATTCCACGAGAGAGAAAAAAATAGCTAAAGCAAAAACCAGAGATACTGTTGCCTTCAAGGACATAAACATTTTCTCCACTTCTTGAGCTGGGGTATATTTATGTCACATCGTGTGTTTTTCAGCTCCTTAATTAAAATGAAAATTGAATGCACTTGTTGTAAATGGAACAAAGTGGGCATGATTGATGAGTGGCCTTTGTGAGAATTGTCACTCTCTGAAGCCATTTGCTTGGGTTGCCCCAGGGCCTTTCTAAAGGCTAAATTAGAGGAGGAGCTTTATAAAGCCTGGTCTGAGCAGAGAATGCCTGCCATAACTTGAAACCAGGAATCTTAGGCAGCTTTAGTTTGGGTCAAAATTTATAACTTTCAAGGATAAGCTGCTGCCAAACTGATAACAGAAAAAATGTTTAAAACCACCATCCGCTGATTTAGAAATACAGCAGGTGGGGGTTGTAACAGGTACCAAGACCTTAAAGAGAGAAGCCACCCACCCACACACGCACAGAGACACACACCTTTGCATAGGGCAGATGCTTCCTTATGTTCAGTAATAGTGCCTATCACAAGAGCCTCTTGTGCTGCCCATAGATACCCGACACCTTCCTGGTGCTAGCCACAGGCTCAGGCAAAACATAAATCACAGCCCAGAGGATTGCTTTTATCTGATGTCCTCGCCATGATTAAATGTTGGCAGCTGTACTGGAGTCAAGCATTCATTTCTTATGGAGTGGCAGTGAGAGGTTGACTGTCTGGTGACCACAGGGGCTTCATTTAAATGACAGAATACCACTTGGGGATGATATTAGAGACGATTAATGTGTACCTGGGCAGTCAGAGCAGAGGAGTCAGTGGTTTTGAGTTGGTGACTTGGCCCCCATGGGGGGACTTATGAATCATGGACTGAAGTAAGCTGTCAAATTGTCAGGAAGTGAGGCAACACTCCCACCCTCCAGGGTATCTCACCAGTTAGAGGAAGAGTCAAGACTAGAACCAAAGCCTTCAATATTCCTCGATTGTAATAGGAGAGAAGAGACAGAGAGAGACCTGAGCATGTAAGCAGGGCATAATTATGGAGGGACGAGGCAAGGAGATGTTCAGCAGAAGGATTCTGTTGGGCTCTCAGTTTCTCTTCCCTGACAAAGGCTACAAAATGGAGGTGACATCACCAGATTTACCAAAATATAAGTTCAGCACAGTCCACAATTATCTACCAGCACCAAGAATCTGGGTCTGACATTTGTCTTTTCCCATATATCTTACCTATCTCACCTATAATAATAATTCTAACATAGTCCCATTCCTTCCCTAAAATATAAACGAAAGGTTATAGGCAGGTTTACTAGGGTTATTCTCTCTTCTAAGTCAAAGCACTTTTAAAGAAAAGAGAGACTAGACTAAGGCATCCATATGTGAATGAAAAGTAAGTACTTTGTGGTGAATGTAGACCTGGGATACCAATAGCAATATTATTTCTTGACAAGAAATAATAACTATTTCAAATGAGGAAAGCAAGGCTCTAAGAAGCAAATGCCTTGCCTATGATTAGACAGCTAAGAAATATCTGTGGCAGTCTGAAAACCTAGAACGTGTGATGCCAAGCCCAAACTCACTTCTGAATATAGGCTTGGAGTAGCAAGTCTTAAGTTCTATGTTGTTTGTCAGTAGAGGAATTTGATATATTCTGTAAAGAATAAGAGATATTTACTTATGATCAATGGCAACCACTTGGGCAGTTAGGTGGCAGAGGAGATAGTTGCCCAGCTTAGAGTCAGGAATAGCCATCTTCTAAAGTTCAAATCTGGCCTCAGACATAGACCAGCTATGTGACCTTGGACAAGTCATTAACCTTGTTTGCCTTAGTTTCCTCATCTGTAAAATAAGCTGCAAAAGGAAATGGCAAACTACTTTAGTATCTTTACCAAGAAAATCCTAAATGAGAAACAGAGTCAGACATGACTAAAGCGACTAAAAAACAACAGAAGCATCCACTTCAGTAGCTTTATAGTAGGAAAAGAGAACTAGATACAGGCATACATATCCACATATATGTATACATGTGCATATATATGTATGGAGACATATATGAAATATGGAAAAATGCAAAGACATCAGGAAATTAGGAATCTTAAGAGGAAATAAATATTTTCCTTGGTATGGCCCCCAATTAATTGAAACGAATAGCCAAAGTGTGTTTATAGGGCATTGGAAGAAAAATTTATATCAAATAACATATTTAAAATGTAGCCAATGTGGTAAAGAGACAACATCAGTGGACTAGAAGTCAGGAGACTTCTGTTCCAATCCTAGTTCTGTTGCTGTGTGACTTCAGGAAAGTCTTTTAACCTCTCTGGGACTGTTTGATCATCTATTAAAAGATCAGTGTTTATATTTCAACTCCCATATCCATTCAATCTTCTTATGTCCCAGTGGTTAACTTTGGCTTCTCTTTCACTGAAGAGATCAATGTGAACTCTCTTACTCCTTTTTCCATCATACCTCAAAATTGCTGAGTCTCTCTAGTCTCAGATGGCATGGTCCTCCTCTTTGCCAAAGCTAATTCCTCTAGCTGTGCCTCAAATTCCATCTTCTCTGAGATCTTCTTCCTTCAATTATATTCCCCCTTATCTTTGAAATCTCTACCCTTCTATTGGTTCCTTCTCCTAAACTTATTAACAAACCAAGGTTTAGCCTACTCTAGAATTCAAAACAAAACAAAAAACTTGATCCCATTACCCCATCAAGCTATCACACCCATTCTCTCCTCTCCCTCACAGCTAAGCTAAGATTCTCTCTGTTTCTAGCTTCTGGGCTTCATCTCTTCTTTGCTGGTATCAATTTCATTCTACTAGGATGCCATAGTTAGAAAGCCTCTCCTTGTAGCCTAGATAAGATGGTTCTATTTTTGTCAATGGCATCATTATTTTCAGAGTTATTCATCTTGAAGCTTCAAGATATCTTCTGGCATTTTCTTATCTTACCCATCATGTGCATTTATTTGTCAAATCTTGTTAATATCTCTTATCTACTTTTACTTTACCATACAAGTTTAAATTTTAAATGATTCCTTTCTATTCACACACACACAAATAGATATAAAATCATGAGTCTGGCATTTCAGGTCCTCTATACACTGATTCTAACATATTTTGCTAGCCTTATTATGAGCAATTTTTTTTAAAGTATCCTACATTCTAGCCAAAAAGGAATTGGGCTTTCCAGTTGTCTGATCTTTCCAACTTTTATCACTTAGTGAATGTTATCAACCTGATTCACATGCCAGGAATGAATTGTCTCTACCCATCCCTTTAAAAAATCCTCCCTTTACCCTCCTCATTAGAGAAATGCAAATCAAAACAGCTCTGAGGTACCACTTCACACATAGCAGGTTGGCTAATATGACAATAAAGGAAAATAATAAATGTTGGAGGGGATATGGCAAAATTGGGACACTAATGCATTGCTGGTGGAGTTGTAAATTGATCCAAGCATTCTGGAAGACAATTTGGAATTATGCCCAAAGGGCTTTAAAAGAATGCATATCCTTTGATCTAGCAATACCACTGCTAGGTTTGTACCCCAAAGAGATAAGGAAAAATGTTTGTATAAAAATATTCATAGTTCTGCTCTTTGTGGTGGCAAAAAATTGGAAAATGAGGGGGTGTCCCTCAATTGGGGAATGGCTGAACAAATTGTGGTATATGATGGTGATGGAACACTATTGTGCTATAAGGAACAATAAACTGCTTGATTTCCATATGAGCTGGAAAGACCTCCATGAATTGATGCAATGTGAAATGAACAGAACCAGGAGAACATTGTACACAGAAACTGAAACATTGTGGGAAGATCCATTGAAATGGACTTTGCTACCAATAGCAATGCAATGATCCAGAACAATCCCAAAGGACTTATGAGAAAGAACGCTATCCACACCGAGAGAAAGAACTGTGGGAGTAGAAACATAAAAGGAAAACATATAATTTGTCACTCGATTATACCGGTAACGGATTTGGGGTTTGGGTTTTTAAAAGATTACTCTATTACAAAAATGAATAATATGGAAATAGGTATTGAGTGATAATACATATATAACCCAATGGAATTGCTTGTTGGATCAGGGGGCAGGGGAGGGAAAAGGGAAGAGAAAAACACGAATCATGTAACCATGGAAAAATACTTAAAAATAAATAAATAAACAACAAAAAATAATCCTCCTGTTCTTCAAAGACTAGCTCTGGTGTCATTTTCTCCATGAAGTCTTTCTTTATTTCCCAGTCCCCTCCACTGTAATAGGGAATATCTCATATTTCTCTGTTTAGACCTCTCTTGTGAACATACTATGCTTTACTTAAACTTACTTGTACATTTGTTTTTACCTATCCTTTTAAAGTAAAACTCCTTGAGGGAAGGGAATCTGTTTTGCTTCATTTTCATATCCACAGTACACAACACAATAAATGATATCATAGTAGCCATTTAATAAATGTGTGAGCAATTGAAATTAGATAGTAACAATACATAACATTTATAGTGCACTATATGTTTTTATTATTATAAATAAACTGCACAAGGCATTTGAAATTTTTAACTCAAACTACTTTCTTAAAATTTTCATCTCTAATGAAAATTACCTTAAAATGAATGTAAATAAAAATGGAAAAATATATAAATGAATATATTGCAAAATTAAATTAAATTATAAATTAATTTAAATTTATGGATTTACTTTTCTTCTTTACATTTTAGTTATCAGGAGGTTAAATAGATCTAAATAACTGACTCCAAAACCATAGTTTGGACAATAGCAACATTCTTTTTGAGCAATTATTCCAAAATATTTTGTCTTAGTTCTGTAACTTTGCCTATATGTATATGATATTAAAATATTGGAATGAAAAAATTTAATCAATTACTCAGTTAATAGTTTCACAAATTTTTTGATGCATTTTTTAATTATATAGTTGGCAAGAATAATTTTTTTTTCTCCCTTTAAGGTCTTAAGATTTAATTATCTTTAAATTGCGCTAAGATTTTTGAGACATCGCCTTTGTGTGTGTGTGTGTGTGTGTGTGTGTGTGTGTGTGTGAGAGAGAGAGAGAGAGAGAGAGAGAGAGAGAGAGAGAGAGAGAGAGAAAGACAGACNGAGAGAGAGAGAGAGAGAGAGAGAGAGAGAGAGAGAGAGAGAGAGAGAGAAAGACAGACAGACAGACAGAGACAGACAGAGAAATGAGACTTTTATCAGAGAAAATTTCTACAAAGATTTTTTTCAGTTAATTTTTCCCTTCTAATCTTAACTATATTAGCTTGTATAAAAATATGGAATCAATTAGTCATATAGAAATAGATTTGCTTGGGACACTAATGCATGTTGTGAACTGATCCAACCATTCTGGAGGGCAATTTGGAATTACACCCAAAGGACTATAAAAGAATGAACACTTTTTGATCCAGTAATACCACTACTGGGTTTGTATCCCCAAAGAGTTAAAAAAAGTGGGAAAGGGCCTGTTTGTACAAAAATATTTATACCTGCTCTTTTTGTGATGGCAAATAATCAGAAACTAAAGGTATATCCCTAAGTTGAGGAATGACTGAACAAATTGTGGTGTATGATGGTCATAGAGTACTATTGTGCTATAAGGAATGATGAACAGGATCATTTCAGAAAGAACTGGAAAGACCTACATGAACTGATGCAGAGTAAAAAAATACAGAACCAAGAGATCATTATGCACAGTAACTAAAATATTGTGAAATGATTAATTGACTTCGCTACTAACAGCACTACATTGATCCAGGACAAGTCTGAGAACTCATGAAAAAGAATGCTATCCACCTCCAGAGAAAGAACTGTTGGAGTAGGAATGCAAATGAAAATATAGGTATATGTTTGGGGGTTTTGGTTCCATAAGATTATTTGCTTACAAAAAAATAATAATATGGATATGCATTTTGTGTGATAATACATGTCAGCTCCAGGAGAGAAATAATATGTATCATATGATTTTGGAAAACTTAAGTAGGAACTTGCTATTGAAATAAAAATATTTAAAAAGTAAAAATATAAATAAATGAAAAGAGAAAAAAATGAAATAGATTTGAATGCATCTACATAGAGGGGAAACTAGATGGCATGATTGATATGGGCTTCAAGTCAGGAAGATCTTAGTCCAAATCTGAGCTCACACACACACACACACACATATATATATACAAATATATATATATACATATGTATGTATATATATAAAACTGTGCAAAATTTGTTATACATAATTGTTTGCATGTTGTCTCTCCCATTAGATAATAAACTCCTTGAGTTCAGACTCTTTTTTGACATTCTTTATATCCCTAGCACATAGTACAATATCTTACACATAGTAGATACTTGATAAGGGTTTATTGTTTAGTAGGTCTGTGCCCAAAATAAATCAAGGAAAGATGAAAAATCCTTTGAATACAAAAAATTTATAGTATTTCTTTTTGTGGAGGAAAAAAACCTGGTCACTAAGTGACAGTCCATCAACTGAGGATTTGGGGAATAAGTTGTGGTATATGAATGCAATGGAGTATTATTGTGCTAAAAGCAATGAAGCAACAGATGACTTTGGGAAAATGTCAAAATCCCACAGAATGAAGTAAAGCTATAATATGAATATCTTTAAATGATCAATTTTGAATGATGATATAAAGTGAATAATGAAATGAGCAAGAACTAGGAGAACAATTTGTTAACAACTGTAAAAGACTTTGAAAGTTGTAAAAATTATGATCAATAAAATGACTATTCATGATTCTAGAAAACTTGAAACATAGTATCCATTACAGAGACGATGGATTTAAGGTGCAGATTGAAGCATAGTTTGTATACTATACAGTCATAGAATAGACTTGCCTCGATAAAAATATCCATATTTGTTATAAAAATTTTGTTTTTCTTTTTCTTTTTTAATGGGTTGAGAGGAAGAAAAAATAGATTTCTGTTCTTTTTTTTTTTTTAAGAGAGGAGGGGTGTGTTACAGATGTGAAATGTTGCATGCACTTTCAGATGAGATCATTGTATTATTGGTTTTACTGAAAAGCTTTACTTTGTTACAAGAGACCTCTCATGAAGTAGGAACAATCTGTAAATGTTTGTAATATAAAAATAAAACATATCAATAAACAAACAAAAAAAGAAAAAAGATCTGAGAACTCAGGACCATCCTTTGGGGAGCACCCATATTTAAGGGGCAGGAGGATGTTATACATACATTGGTCGGGATCTTTTTTTTAACTGAAATTATTATTGAAAAGATGTCATAGATCTTTTCCCACTCTGCCAGTCCATAGTAAAGTTAAGCAAAATTTAGACCTCTCTCCTATGGGCTGGGACACTATTATTCATCCTGTCACCACACAGAGTTAAGTAATTTGGGGGGTCTCTTTCCAAAATGTTTTTCAAAATGACTAGAATATTTCACAGCTCCATCAACAGTGCATTAATGTCCTTGGCCCTTTTTTTCTAAAGCTGGTTGTTTAGACACACTGCTAATATACTAACATTCCCTAATGCAGACCATAGACTATAAAAACCAAGACTTATTAACCCAGGATCCCTGATGCCCAGTCAGTTGCTTTTTCCACTGGACCACATTGAATCTAGTTTTAAATTCATTATCTACTTGAAAATCACCAATACTTCTGCTTAAATCACACATCATTGTTGATTATGCATTCACTTTACCTCTAATAGCCTTCCCTTCACTTCTTTGTTTATTACAATTTCCCAAGGTTCAGCTCAAGTTTAGTATAGTGCTAAAAAGGAAAGTGATATATTTGGCATTAGAGGACTTTAGTTCAAATGCTGTTTTTGTCACTTATTAGCTTTATGACCTTGGGAAAGTTACTCAAGCTCTATGGGCTTCATTTGTAAAAAATTTTGGTGAAGTGGATTGAATAACTTTTATTATGCCTGACTCATGAACATTTTCAATCATGGGCAATTTTCAGTTGAAATTAAAACTATAATTAGTCATATAAAATACTCCAAATCACTATTGATAAGAGAAATGCAAATTCAAACAACTTTGAGGTACCGCTTCACACTTATCAGACTGACTAACATGAAAAAAAGAAAAGAAAAACGACAAATGTTATAGGGGATGTGGAAAAATCAGGACACTAATACACTACTCGGGGAGCTGCAAACTGATCAATCATTCTGGAGAGCAATCTGGAACCATGGCCAGAGAGCTATCAAACTGTACATCCCCTTTGACCCAGCACTACCACTAAATCTCTGTATCTCAGAGAGTTACAGATAAGGCAAAAGAACCTAGCTGTGCAAAAAGAAAATATGTATAGCAGTTCTTTTTGCGGTGTCATAGAATTGGAAAATGAAAGGATGTCCATCATCTGGTGAATGGCTGAACATGTTGTGATATATCCTTGTAATGAAATACTATTGTGCTCTAAGAAATGACAAGATGATCACAAAAAGACCTAGAAAGATTTATATGAAGTGATGCAAAGTGAGAAGCACTGTACATAGTAACAACAATAATGTATGATGATCAACTATAAATGATTTATCTATTTCAACAAGTCAAGGATTCAGGACAATTCTAAGAGACTCATTACAAAAAAAAAAGGATATACATTGACATAGAAGGAACAGATTGAAAGAACAAACTGAAACATACCATTCTTTATTTCCTCTATGAATTTTTCTCTAGGATAAGCAATATGTGTCTTCTTTCACAACATGATGAGCATGGAAATATGTATTATATGATAATATATGTACAACCTATATTGTATTACCTGCCTTCTCTGGGAGGAGTAAGAGGGAGAGAGAACATGGATTGCAAAATATTAGAAAACAAATATTTAAAATGTGTATTGACATGTAATCTAGAAAAAAGTAAAAATGTATTATAATTTTTTAAATGCCCCAAATCAGGAGATAGGGTGTTGTATGTAAGGAAGAACAATGATGCCTATGTCACTGTATAACAAAATTCATGAATAAATAACCTCGTGTGCCTTTACTACCATCACTTTCTCAGCTGAGAACCTTTTCTCATGTTTTAATGGAAAAAAATTGAGGCCATTTTGCCAAAAGTTCACTTTTTCCCTCTTCTATATCTCACATCACCTAGATGCCTTCTACCATAATCTCTATTCTCACTTCTGTTTCATACGAAGAAGCACACCTTCTCCTTGCCAAAGCAAATCCTTATACTGCACAAAATATCACATTCTATTTTAAGTTGTAAGGGCCTTTCCAGGCTTAGTTGTTTTGGTTCTGAATATGATAATACCCTTTTCTATGAAATGCCTCAAAGATATTTGAAGTGAACTTTATCAAATTCCAAAATAAAATGCCTTCACAAATTGATAAGAATAATAGAAAAATCTCCAAAAGACCTTTATTTTTTCCCAAAAAAGATTTGAGTTTGTGAAAAAAAAAGCCTCTTCTACCAACTAATAAGCTACAAGCTAACATTGTATATACTGACAATTGTACATCCTTAACAAGTTTCATTTTTTTTCAACAAATGAATCAGACAATGCTGCTGCAGACAGGATTGCATTTTTTTTCCTAAGGTCAAATCAAATGACAAGGATTAGCTGGCAATCAGAGAAAAGACCTCTGGGTATCTGTTTTCTATTATTCTAATTACAGAGGGTGATGATTGTGCTTTTGCTATTATTGTTTCTGCAGCTCTAAGATTTCTGGCCAAAATATTCTAGCTTACTTGATGGTATGATGATTTTGAAGACTTACCCAAGTGATCAAAGATAAAAAAAAATACTGAATTAGGAAAGCATATTATGGGCTTCACTAAGAGTGGGACACTGTGCTGCTCTCAGTTCTGAGTACTTTGAATGTAGGCATAACCTTGCAATGTATATTGTTTTCCTGAGTGGCTGGCTTTTCTTCTTTCTTTCTTTTTTCTTTCTCTCTTCTTCCTTCCTTCCTTCCTTCCTTCCTTCCTTCCTTCCTTCCTTCCTTCCTTCCTTCCTTCCTTTCTTCCTTCCTTTCTTCCTTCCTTCCTTCCTTTCTTCCTTTCTTTCTGAACTAGTTGGTTAAACTAACTTGGAAATAAAATTAAAATAATGGAAATAAAATCATTAAAATCATTTGACTGAATTGGGCTCATTTTTTTTAAAGATTGGGTGGAGAGAAAGTGCTCTAGAAAGAACACCCAAATTAAATTATCTCATTGTGGAATGACAGGTCATTTAACACCTTCTTAACCAGAGGGAGAGTTAGCAATATTGCAGCTTAGGGGGTTGCCTTTGGCCAAGAAATCCATACACATATGGTGCACAATTGGGCTCATTGGGTTGGCGTCTCCTAAGACCGTTTTTGAAAAGACCCAGTGGAAAAACAATTAAACACAAAGCTGCTTCAGTGGATGACTCTATTAGTTCTGAAACAAACAGCTCTCTGTTGGAATAGAAAAGGTCATAGTAGAGGATTTAAGTCAGACATGAAAACAGGCAATGCCCTTGGTTTAAAAAAATCCCAGAATCAGAAACCCAGAAGTTCAAATTGGGAAGGAACTTCAAAGGTCATCTACTCCAACTCATCCATTCCTGACCCCAAATCTCTTCTACAACCTATCTGATAAATTGTCATCTCTTCTAGCCTTTTCTTGATGATCCTCCTAGCCTCAGTGACAAGGAACATATTACCTTATAATTCCCTTTTTTGGATAACTCTATTAGTAAAGTTTTGTTTTGTACCAAGCCTAATTTTTTTATGTCTCTAACTTCTATTCATCATTTCCAATTATGATTTATGCAGCTAGGCAAAATAAATCAAATGTCTTCATTTCTCAGCAGGCTACATTCCAGACTTCTCCACCATCCCCTCAGAAACTTCTTCATCCTGAAAGATTGCTTGGCCTTAGCACTGACACTTTAGAAGTTCTTTCCACCCCATGCAATTCCTCCCTCTAAATGTATGGTTCCTTCCATAACCTTCATTGATCACAAGACTGGACTCTAGACTTCTCCATTATGCTCTTTATCTTCCTCCCTTTACTCTTTCAGAATCCTTTTATATATAGCACTATCTTGATCCATTAGAATGTAAGTCCCTCAAGGAGAGGAACTGTCTTTCTTTTTGCTTGTATGGTACATAACAAGGACTTAAGCACCTTTCGCTCCAAATCCCTGAAAACATCTCCTTTTGAGTTTTATTTTCTTTCATCTAAATAAATATTCTCACTTGATTTTTAACATATCCTCATATGACATGAACTTGAGGCTACCCACAGGATTGTGTTTGTGTATGCATGTGTGTGCCATATACACAGGGATAGAAACATACACAGATAATTGACTGAAGAGACAAATCAGTTGTTCCATTAGTTCCATAGTGATTAGGGATGTCAGTTTTCCATTAGTTGTCCATTTTAGGACAATTCTAACTGGCTATAGAGAACATGTTACCTGTAGCAAGAGAGGATGGACTTCCTAAAGCAAACTTGAGAAGAATAAGAAAAAGTACATGAGATTCATTATACTGAAGAAGAACATGAAGTGAAAATTGTTTTTAAAATGTGAATGCTTTATTGGAAGGTGTTAACTATGATTCAGAAGACTTTAAAGAAGGGATCAGGAAAATAAGAAAAATAAGGGTCCTGGAATTAGTCCTCTCTTTCTGTGAGCCCAACCAACGGTCAGTCACTAGATCAGGGGTTCTTAACCTTCTTTATGCCTTAAATCCCTGTGGAAGTGTGATGAAACCTAGAGACCTTTCTTGGAATAGCTGTTTTAAATTCAAAAAATTAAAAAATAGGATTAAAATACAATTATCAAAAAAAAAATAATCCAAGTTCATCAAGTAAGAAACCTCTGCTTTAGAGTCTTGCCTCTGAGATTATGCCTCTGTCTCACCCTTCTCATCCAGCATCCACTGCCATAAACCAGAAAAAAGACCAGAGGACTACTACAACTCCCTTCAACAATACCTGTGTTTAGAACAACTTCGGTAAATTACTCATTAATCAAAAAAACCACCGAACACCTCATTATCACAGAATCTGCATGGCACAGGAGAAGAAAGGATGATGAGGCAGAGGGCCTAAATTCAGACATTATTTCTGCTATTTTTTAAAATACCTGCATTACCTGGGACAATTCCCTTTTTCTTCTTAGCTTCAATATTTTTTTATCCGTAAGATGAAGATAATACATTTCCTTTGACTTCCATGGGATCATTGTATAACTCAAAAGAAATGATAGCATTAATAATTATCATTTATACTGTGCTTTACTATGTACAAGGTACTTGTATGTAAATATGTGTATCTATAATTCCATTTGATTTTATCCTAGCAAATCTGTGAGATTGGTCTGTTATGTTGATTTCATAGATGAGCAATGAAATTTGTAATAGGTTAAATGACTTGCACAGAATCATGGAGCTAGCAAATAACAGGCAGGATTTGAACTTGCTTCTTCTTGACCTCAAATTCAACAGTTTATCTGCTATAACACCTAGCACTTTATAAATTACATAGTGTTATAAAATTAGTATTTAGGTGCCCAGTTCATCTCCCATATAGTACAGGGTTTATGGGGTGTTCAATGAGAATTATAACCTCTGGTGTAAGGGCTGCCAAACCCCCTTTTTTAGAGTTAATTTCTACCTTTGCTGCATACCTGCCCCCCAGACCTCACCTATGGCTCCAAGAGGCTGTAGCATGTACAGTGGCCAAATCTCAGTAAAACTGTCTCGGCAAACAGGCTCAAATAGTTTGTGGGTAACCAATAGATCTCATATACGTTGGTGGGTTAGGGGAGATGTCTACTCCTGGTAACATAGACAGATGTGAATGATATGATCCAAGAGGCCAGGAAGGTGAAGGAAGTAGGCATTGTGGAGCACTTAAAGCTTTGTTAGACATCAAAGTCACCAAGGCCATTCATTGATCCTGAGTCATCACTCTTCATCTGGACTTTTTTTCTGGCCACTGGATTCTGAAGACTCTGGAAGAGAGAGTGAGGATGTTGATTTTGTGCATCTGCTTCACTTAAATCCAGTTCATGTGTGAGTCAAAAGACATCACTCATACCATTTTATCATTTTACACTAGTGATGTCATTTTGGTCTTCTTCAAGTGTGAAGGACAATATCCATACAGTAAAGAAATGTTTTATACAATATCCCTGATGTTAACTTCCCTGGCTTCCTTTAAAATTTTTTTAGATTTAGATCTACATTTTTTTAATTTTAGATTAATTTAGATTAAATTATCTAATTTATTATTATTAGATAAAATAAATTTATCTACTTTTAGATTTTCTAAATTTTAGATCTAAAATTTGCTCATCCCTCTAGCTGCTTCTTAGCCTTCTCTTCTTAGATTAACTTCCATCTACTTTGTACATATTTGTCTAGGAAGTTATGTATTGTGTCCCCAACTCGAATGCAAGCTCCTTGAGAACAGAAGAATAGCATCCTTTGACTCTTTAGCACTTAGCAAAGTGTTTAGGTCAGAGGAAGTGCATAATAAATGTTTATTGATTAATTGATTGACTGATTGAGATCCTTGGGGCAACTGCTATTTTGTTTTCATTTTTTTTAAGCCCTAGACCGCAGTTCAGATTCTGACACATTGGAGATATTTAATAAATGCTTGAGTTCAATTAAATGGTGGAAGCAGTACCAGAAAGTGTCTTCCTTATCACTTGTGACCTTTGGTGGCAACCTCCCTTACTCATCTTTGGAATCATGGCCTTCAGTGGTTGCCTCAGAAGGAGATGATAAAGGTATTCAGTGAAATGGTCATTGCCAACGTAAGTAAAGAAGCATAAGAATGATATCTGACACTGCCTAAGTAGAGAAAAGAACATCATAAAGAGGAAAAGGCAAGGAGTTCCTTTTGGGCAATATAAAGCAGGCTATAGATGACCACTGGGGCAAGATTCTACAAGATTCTACAGACTGTCTTTGTGACCAATTTCCTCAAATGTAGTGGGGAGGAAAGAATGATACAGAATAAACTATTTGGCCTCTAAGATATCATTCAGCTCTGAACCTGAGAGCTATTATCTATGATCCTGGTGTTCACTTTCTGGGCCCATTGGCATATGAGCAAAATTATTTATTCAAGCTTACACCAAAGATGCTATCAAGAAGAAGCTGATAGAGATAATGTACAAACTAGAAATAAAGTGGACTAATATATCCTGGGATAGAAACTGGTAGTGGTGGTAGGGGCTCCTCTGGAATTGCTATAAGTCTCTAACCTGCTAGTGTCCAGTGGGAAAAGCAGAATATGATGTGCCCCCTTTTTTTCCAGACCAGAAAGAACAGAGGGAGGAAGAGCCTAAGAAAGGAGAGGGCAATCCCTTTACTCTTATTTCCAAACTCAAAACTTGCTCCAGGAGTTGTGACTTTTACAAATGCTTTTGTTGTCCTATTTCCTATTGTATTAAAGCAGACCAAACCCCCTTTGGGACTGGGGGGATGGGATTGGGAAAGGGGAGGGAGATCGAATCTATTTTTTTTTTAAATAATAGTCAATTCTATTCCCCTTCTCCCCAGCTGTCCACTCAGGCCCTACCCCCTTTTCTGCTATCAAATTCCCCTGATAGGGACTTCCTACTTGTTTTAATTATGTGTATAAACAGAATATAGTAGAGATAGCCTGTTCAGCACACAAGTCTGGCTCCCCTTTCCCAACCTTTGGCCATTCATATGGATGTGTATGAGTAGAAGTAAAGTTCAACTTTTGAGTGGGAAAAATATTCATTGAATTGAAGTCAGAGGCTGTGCCGTTTGTCGTCTTTGCTTTCCCAGTACTGTTCATAGCATCTTGCACTCAGTAGGCATGTAATAAACATGTATTAAATTAAATTGAATTAAATAAACATCTGGAAAGAGAACAGCCCACTTAGTGCAAGAACATAGTTTGTTTTTGGACTGTCCAGATATTTATAAGGGTTTTTTTTTAATATTTTGAGCTGAAATCTTCCTGTTGTTATTTCCGCGCTGGTGCCAGTCAGCCAACTAGCATTTGTAAGGCAATTACTATATATGCCAAGAGAAAAACATGATTCCATATGCCAGCTCTTCATATATTAGAAAGCCATGATGATGCCATCCTTAGGTCTTCTCTTCTCCTGATTAAAAATCCCCACTTCCTTTAGTTATTTCTCAATTTCTAGAGTTTCTAGAATCCAGTTTCTAGACCCCCCTTACCTTTCTGAGTAATTTTTTTTCTCTTCCATAATATCTCTTAAAATATGGCTCCTAGAACTGACCGTGTTTACTCAGTCTCAGCTCCCCTCTATCTTATTGATTTTTATTGGCTTCTTGTGCCCAGGTTAAGGAGAGGAAACGATCGGTGCCCCATATTCCAAAATCGAGTGATTTCTAAATAGGAGCTGAATCAGTGAGTAGACAGAATGTGAAGAAGTGTTAACAAAATTCTTGAAATTAGCCCGTGAGTAGAAAATGAGGTGAATATTTGATCTACTGTCAGAGTAGCAAATGGAACACAGCAGCTGTGACATGGTATGGAATAGAGTTAATGGGTCATTCTGAGATGCCTGGGAATGGTTAGCCACGAAGCTGCTACATGCAGTTTTTAATTGATTGATTTGAGTTTGTGGTCAGAAAATGACTGTGGGCTACAACTTATCTATAATTATCAATAATCAGAACCAGACTTCTCTCCTCCTAATAGGCCAGAGCTTCTCTAGCACGGATTGGCTTGTGGGAATTTTTGTTGCCAGCACCTAATACCTTCCAATGGAATAACATGATACCAAGTGACCAAGAGAGAAACAATGGAGGAAATGAATGTACTTTAATTATTTGGCTATTCTGAGATCAAGACAATTTCAGACTCATGTTGAATCTCTCTTTTTCCCCACTTAATGAGTTTATTATAGACAAAGTCGAGTCAAAGGATGAAACAAGTATGCTTATAATTCAGAGTGAAGCTTCATTTATGCCTGAATTATCTGGATAGCCACAATGACTCATTTATAATGAGGGTTCTTTGTTTTTGTTTTTGGTTGTGTGTGTGTGTGTGTGTGTGTGTGTGTGTGTGTGTGTGTGTGTGTGTGATGGACTCTTTTGGCAGTCTAATGAAACCTGTGGACCCCTTCTCAGAATTGTTTTTAAATAATTGAAGGAAATGCTGAATTTTTCTTAGAAGTAAAAATAAAAATGTTTTTTCCCCTAAGTTCCTGGACCCCTTGAAATCTATAATAGGTCCAAGTTTAAGAATTACTACAATATCATGTTTTATATTTATAAAGTACTTTATCTATATCACCTAATTTGAGGAGCAACCAGTGACAGAAACAAATCTTTTCCCATCATGAATCCCTAATAATATACTAAAAGTAAGCCATTTTTTGACTGTTTTATGAAGAGACCAGAATTAGCTGGGAAAATGTACTCGAATAAGTAAATGATTTGGCTTGTTAAAAAAACAAACAAACATGATGAACTTAATTCCAAAGAGAGGATATGGTAAATATTGAATATCTTGATTATAAAATGTTTAGCTTATTTGAAACTTTAGCTGGAGGCACAGCAATAGAGTGTATGGTTTTCCTGCAATATCACAATGTACTTAAATTCACATATTTTTCTATCAAAATCATTTTTATAAGTGCTGTCAATGTTTTTATGCAACTTGTAGTAATAAATGTGATCTTTATTTTAGAATTTTTAAAAATATAAGTAAAGGGGGCAGCTGGACGGCTCAGTGGATTGAGAGTCAGGCTCAGAGATGGGAGATTCTGGGTTCAAATCTGGTCTTAGACACTTCCTAGTTGGTGACCCAGGGCAAGTCACTTTACCCCCATTGCCTAGCCCTTACCACTCTTCTGCCTTAGAACCAATACCCAGTATTGATTCTAAGACAGAAACAAAGGATTTTAAATTTTTAAAAAAAGATAGATAAATATATATTATTGGAACCTCTATTGCCCATCATCATTCAATTTAATTCAGTTCAACAAATCTTAAGAACCTAGAGTCTAGTCATTTTCTAGTTTCTCTCCACACAATGCTTCCCATCTCCTTTCTTTTGCATTGGTTGGACTTCATATATGCAGTGTTCTCTTTCCTTACCTTTGCCTCTAGAAATCTCTGTTTTCCTTCAAGGCTCAGCACAAGCACCATCTTCTGTAGGAGACCATGTTTATTCCAGCTGCCAGTGCTTTCCAACACAAGATAGCCTGATATTTCTTTTGTATTCTGTAGGTTCTTTGTATGTATATATGTGTGTGCCTATATGTACATAGACACACACATTTATAGGCATATATATGAACACATACACATAGGTAGTTGTCTCTTCCATTAGAATGTAAGCTCCTTGAGGTGCAAGTTCTGTTTAAATGTTGTCTTTGTACCCCTAGCATTTAGCACAGAGATTAGCACACACAGTAGGTGCTTAATAAATTTAGTTTGATTTAGGGGTTCATTGCACAGCATTGTAGGAGGCACAGGAAAAGGGAGAAAAGGTTATAGCCATCTCTGCCCTCAGAAAATTTATATTCTAGTCCTTGTTAAAAATCTTTTAAGATGCTTAAACAAGTACTTTCCCTTTCAAAACCTCTCATACCATTTTGGGGGACCTCTTAACCAAGTGCCAGGCACCCTCAGGGACTGCCAAGGACTTCCACTGAGGATCCCAAGCTGGGCATGCTTTTCTCAGGTGTTGACTTTTATTTCAACTCTGTTTATAGCCTTTTCTCCCCAAAGAAGCTTACTTATTACAGACCCCATTGCCTCAATCCCACACTAAGTGAATGGCTAATGGGAAAAACCGTATTTGCCTTAAAAGGCTTCACAGTGCATTTAGACCAGTGATTCCTAAAGTGGGCACTACCGCCCCCTAGTGGGAGCTGCAGTGATCCAGGAGAGCAGTGATGGTTACATTTTTTTTTTTTTTGTATTACATTCTATTCTGAGTTCAATAAATAGTTTCATAATTTCCAGGGGGTACTAAGTAATATTTTTTCTGGAAAGGGGGCAGTAGGCCAAAAAAGTTTGGGAACCACTGATTTAGACAAATTAAGTTGTTGATGTACTCATAATCACCACTACCTCTACAGAATCACTTAAAACATATTTGTCTTCTAATAGAGGCCTTCTAGAAGGAATATCTTTGCTAAAAAAGCATGAATCTTGTTAGAACTTGGAATAACAGCATCATTGAAAGTTAGTGGAAAAATCAAACAGATTTAAGTATCCTTCTCATTATACCTGCTCATTTCTATTGCCTTGATCATAGGTACTGTGATAAGATGCAAAAGAAATAGAGAAAATGATTATCGTTATTGAAGCTGAACCATAGGTATATCATTTCCAATAAGGTCATGAATTAAGGATGGGTAGGTGGTTGGTGTAGTGCCAGGTTTAAAATCAGAAAGATCTCATTTCTGCTCTGACCTCAGGGACTCACTAGCTATGACCTTAAATTATTTCACCCTGCTTGCCTCAGTTTCCTCATCTGTAAAGTGAACTAGAGAAGGACATGGCAAACCACTCTCATGTCTTTTCCAGGAAAACAAGAAAAGGGTTCATGGAGAGTTGAACACAACTGAAGCTACCGAATAACAACAACAACAAAGAGGTAGAAAAGTGAGGATTTTTGAATATAGTCTCTATTTTAGGACCTATTTCCCCATGCTGCAAAAACACAATGACATGCCTTTGTCATGTGAGAAAACCACATGCCATCCAACTAACAACATAAGACCTCAAGAAAGATTATGTGGTATAACACAAGACCCACAAAATTACTGTTACATAACAAACATTTAGAGGAGAAATTACCTCAGAGGTCATCCAGTCCACCTTGCTCCCCCAATACAATATTTTTTTACAGAACAGGAAACTGAGTACATGAGAGGGCAAGTTCATCATGCATGCTATAATTGGTCAACTGGACTCACCAAATATGTTGGCACTAAAAGTTCAAGATTAGAACAAAAAGAGGCATTTATGGGCATCTAACCATTAAGAAAAGGAAGTTTACTTAGTCATAATAAAGGAAAGAATATTCATCCCAGGATGCAATTCCAGGATGCCAATAGATCCTTGAGTCCAGCTTTTTTGCCAGGGTTACCCACTATAGTTTGCTAATCAAACCCAAGTTCCCAGCTGGAGTTCCTCGTGAATTTTGTATTCAGGTAACCGGGAAGCGACATTAATGACCTAAGTAAGCCTTCATATTCTGAACAAATTAAGCTTCAAAGTTGTTTTTGATGGGTTTTTTTAAGGATAAGGGCTAATCCATCTCAAAAGACAAAGAACTTGAGTAAATACCTAAAAACTCCAAGTCACACAGCCAGAGCTAGGACTGTAATTTAGAAACCCTAACCTTTAGTCCTATACTCAGGGCACCTAGGTGGCATAGTGGATAAAGCATCTTGCTAGACCTGGAGTCAGGAAACCTGAGTTCAAACCTAGCCTCAGACACTTATTAGCTGTATGACTCTAGGCAGGTCACTTTACATTGTTTGCCTTACTTCCTTGTTTATAAAATGAGCTGGAGAAGGACATGGCAGTATCTTTGCTAAGCAAACCCCAAATGAGCTCACAAAGAGTCCAGCATCATTGAACAACAAAAATTCTATACTCTCTCTGTAGAAAATACACTATCTCTTGATTTCTTCTAGATAACAAATTTCATTCTCTGACTAGAAGCAGCTAGGTAGCATTGTAGAGAGAACCCTGGATATGGAGTCAAGAAGACATGAATTCAAATGTGACTTCAGATACTTACTAGCTATGTGACACTGGCTAAGTCATTTAATTTCTGTTTGCTTCAATGCACTGGAAAAGGAAATGACCATTATCTTTATCTTTGCCTATTTATCTATCCCCATTATCTTTGCCCAGAAAACTTCTTGTACAGTATGGTCCATGAGGTCATGAAGAGTCAGACATGTCTGAATGACTGAACAACATTATCATTCATTATTCCTATCTTTTTTGACAAAATCATCAAGTGTAGGCATGTCTTCTCTTTATAGACTGTTCGGGATTGAGATTATGTAGAAAACAATTAAAATATTTAAATGCATCTGTGATGTGAATGTTCCTTGCAAAGGAACCCAACAATCCTCTCTCATACTAGGAAACTCTTGTACAAATCTTCCTGTAAATATACTACAATGGTTCCATACACATAATAGAGATCTTCTTTGTTTCCTCCTTCTTAGTACAGTACATGGGATGTCATTCGTCATCCCTTACTCTCAGCATCTAAGCAGATCGTCTCTTTTTTTCCTAATCATATATTTTTGGAGGATATCTTTTACTCTGTTTCTTTGTAATTTCTTACTTGCTATGTCTTACAATCAACTCATATACATCATGTATCAGTCTATTGCATTCTAAGTTGTACACAATTTTAATTCTTCAAAGACGGTAGTATTTCAAATCTCAGAACCACAAAATAACACTGATAATATCAATATTCTTATTGATATGTGTCTTAGTTTCAGGGGAAAATTTGACACCATAAAAGGAGTTCTGAAGTTTCCCATAGTCAATTAAGTCTGCTCTCTTCCTGTTTAATTCTGAGACTAATTTGCTATACATTGTCAGTATTTATCTAAGAATATATATGCTCATCTAACTGCAAGTAACAATCTGAATAATAGGCATTCTTTATCCACTTGGTTTTTCTTGTGTTCATGATTAGGTCAAACTCTTTTGGCAGTTATAGACTTTGTCTAAGGAGACTCTATAATATTCTGGTGCTTGTTATAATCAGCACAATGGTATTTGCAAATACAAACATCTGGAAAACCAACCTCTAGATTTATGGAGAATCCTTTTTAGCTTAGACCAATCACTGGTTCTCTTCCAACAACTGTGGCAAGCACTTAAAGTAAGTAGAATTTAAATATATATGTAATATAAATATTATATACACACACATACATATATACATGTACATCATAATAGTGAGGGACAGTAAGTTCTAAGAATGGGCCCTAATCTAATGCCCAAGATTTGTTTTAAGATTCTTTGCCTTTTAATATCTTAAGTCATAAATGCAATCAAGAAAAACTGAATTTTCTGCTACTATCACTGTAATTTGTGGCAGTTCAAAATACATAACTGTATTTATGGACTTCTCTGAGCCATAACACTTGAAACTAACAACTCCACTCATCAATGGGCATTTTCTCTCTTCCTGCCCAATACTCTTACTGTCATTTTCCCCAAAAAGTCCACACTTGGTGATTATTTTCTGTATTTGATTCACCTGAGTTTCCCACAATCAATTCTTAGTTCTCTCTCTCTGATGGTGGCCTCAAAGATAGAAGACAATCCAGATACACCTAAATGGAAACTACATCTCTCCCTGTACAAACCATGACCCTAAGCTTACTCCACTACAAAACTGATTAGAATATAGGCATCTTGGCACCAGTTAGGAAGTGACAGAATCTTTGGTGGCACCTAGGTACGCTAATCCTTGGGAATTCTTTCCAAAGGACAACAGTAGATATCTTGTTCTTTCTCCTCCTTCCTTGGACTAAATATCATCACACCCCAAGTCCTCTGCATTGGAAACTTTACTTCAAATCCCCGAGACAAGCTGTGTAAACTTAGGCAAGTCATTTAACTTCTATTTAGCTCCATTTTTTAAAATGCAAAATGAGAATAATGATAGTATCTGCTTCCTAGAATTGTTGTAACAAAAAGAAAGGTAGCATTTATAAAACATTTTAGCACAGTGCCTAGCGGGTAGTAAGTGATTAATAAATGCTCATTTCTTTCCTTCCTTCTTCCCTAATTGTTCTAGTTTCCCCATGTTCTTACCCAAAGTATTTCATTTTAGGTTTTGAGTGTGAATGTTATGCCTTAGCTAAGACCTATGCACAATTAGTTTGTCTGATTCCCTGGTAAAACCAACTATCTCTAAGTTACATGACTGCTGATATAGGCTGGGCTGTTATTTTTTATAAATTCTCCTCCTCTGGCTGTCTTTTATTGTGGTCACGATAAGAATAGTACCAACAGACTTATAAGGAAAAACAAGAAAAATGCACATATAATTCTATTTTATATATATATATATATATATATATATATATATATATATATACACATGTTGGGGAATGAGATTCAGGTCTATTTTTTCAAGCTTTAATTTTTCATTCACATACAACTATATCTCAGGGTAAAAAAATCAGAAATCAATCAACATACATTTATTAAGCATTTACTATGTGTCAGAAATTGTCCTAAAGTCTGGGGATATAAAGACAAAATTAAAATATCCTCGATCTCAAGGAGTTTACATCTTATTGGATAAAATGATATGTCCACATAAGGATCTTTTAAAAATACAAAAATTATGGCAAGTAAATACAATGCAATTTTGTGGGCAGGGAGACACTAACAGATGGAAGGGTCAGAAAGTCTTCATGGAAAAATTGGTAAATGAACTGAAAAAACAATCAAAATGAATTAATCAATAATCATTTATTTCCACATATATATACAGTATGAAAATAACTTTTGTTGAATGCCTATTTCATAGAGAGCTCTGCACTAGCACTTGAAGGTAGTGGTAGATGGGTAGAAGACTGGGGTGAAAGTGCTCTTAATTTAATAGGATTTTGTTTCAAGGTAGAGGCTGTGAACTCTGACAGAGTGTTGGGCTTGGAACCAAGAACTGGGCTCCAGTCTTACCTCTCATATTTACTGGTTGTTTGACTCTGGGTAAGTCATTTAACTTCTCTGTACCTTAGACAATTCCCTCGCAATTTTCTTCTGTTCTAAATAGGTTGTAACTTGCCCCAATAGAGTGAACTCTATGAAAAAAGCCAAAGAATCCCATGATAGTAAAATCCCAGATCCTTTGTGTAATGATATATATTTAAAGAGTACCTTAGGAAGTTCAGAGTACCATGGAAGTCAGTTTCCCAAAGAGAATGTCATTGGACTGAGGGATTTAAAATGAGTTGGGAGATTAAATCTTGTTGGGCATAAAGGGTCCGCTGAGTACAAGTAGGTTGGTGAGAGAGTGACTAATAAGGATTATAAGGGTTCTCATGAATCTTCAAATATAAGTCATATGTATTTCACAAGCTAGATATAACCATCCATAAGGCACCCGACCTACTTTTTAGACTTTAAAATACTTAAAATTACTGAATTTCACAAGCAAGTAAATATAGACAGAAAAGGATAGGAAACAACTCCAAATTGATATATAAAAGCCTTTTCTTTAGAAGTAGAGATTCTGACTGTACTTTATGACCATTACAGGTAAAAAGTAGTTTTTTTTAATATTATACTGATTTACTGCATACACTATACATGGAAAGTTTGGAAGCTGCTTAAGTCATTATGTGAAACATGAAGGCTTATAATGAATGATTGATTTAAAACCACATCTCAAAATAGTCCCTATTCAACCCACTTTTCCACACACAGAAGCATTAGGAAACTTCTAAAAGTCTCAGCAGTAAAATGCAGGAATTGGGCAGAGAGAAAATATTCTCCTTCCTTTATCTAAAAGGCCACAAGATCAGCACTTTCTCCAGCAAGAAGCAGAAAATTGAACCTGGATTTAATTCTGAGGCTCAGAGGGGGGAAAATTTTCTTTCTTCTAGCTATTCAAGATCTTCCTCAAGTCCTCCACACTATGCTCATACCTTCCTACCATATCTATCCATACCAACAGTTATACCAAACCTCTATACAACTTCCTTGGACTAGATATCCATGAATAATTGGATATCAGTTGGTAAAAATGAAGTCCATAGGAAGCTCCACTTTAGCCCTTCTGCCAACATAACGAATATCAACACATTAAAATCTGAGCATGTCTTTTATATAGAACCCTTCCCCAACTCAATTCAATTCAAAAAACATTTACTAGGTGCATTCAATAAACAAGCAAAGTCCTCTACTAGGTGCCGAAGATTTTAAAAATTAATAAGATATAGTCCTCACCCTCAAATTTGTATAACCCTTCTCTTGATCATCCCAACTCTCAACCCTGTAGGGATCTTTGATTCCTCTTAGCTTTCCTTCATCCCCCACATCTAGACCCAAGCCAAATTGTACCCATTGTTTCTCCATGACATTTTGTTCTTCTCTCTCTTTTTCCAAAACCCCATCACTGATGTTGAACCCCATCATTCATAAATTATTGAGAGAGATTTCCTGACATTCTTCTTTTTCAAGCCTCTTTCAATACATGGCAATAAGGATCTTCTTTGATCATCTCTTTGTTCTGTTGGTCTGTTCTTAAAAACCTGTGATAGTCCCTAGTACTCAGTGAATTAAAACAAAACTCCTCATTCTAAAATGGTTGCCTTCCTCATGGCTTCCTGTCCATCATGCTATGCTTTCCTGTGTGTCTAATGTCTCAAACTCAAATAGAAATATACACCATACATAAGGATCCTTGTAGACTGCATGTTAACTGGAAAACCACACTTTAACATTAGCTATAGCTTAGTGTACTTTTATTTATTTTGTTAAATTTTTCCCAATTATATTTTAATCTGGTTTTAATCTGCACTTGGGAATATTGTAGGCCACATGCAGTCCATAGGCAGAATATTCTCTGTACCTGATTCTAAGCCCATTTCCCTCTTTTTTGGCAAGGGTGCTAACATACTTCTGGTCACCAGGTTGGTATCCTCTTCGTTTTTCCCTACCTTTCATTGTTCCTCTCCCATAGTATCAATAGTCAAGTAGTGTGGATTCTACTTGCACAACACATCTCATGTCCATTTCCATCTTACCATCACATAGCTACCACTCTAGCTAAGACCCTCACTATCACTCACACAGACTCTTACAGATTCCTAATTTAGACTTCCTGTTTCTAGTCTCTGCCCTCTCTAATCTATACTCCACAAAGTTGCCAAATTGAAAGCCCTAAAGCACTTACGCTCAAGAATTTTGAGTTTCCCTACTGCCTCTTGAATAAAAGAGGAATACTTCTTGCACTTGAAGCTGTTAATATTTTGGCTCAAGTCTATCTTTCTAGACTTATTTCCCATTAGCCTTCCTTGAGCACTACATTCCAGTTAAAAAGCCAACTTCTTGTTCTTCAGGTTTGGCACACCATCACCAACCTCCATACTTTTGCACAGGCTGAAAAGTACTCCTTCCTCATGACCACCTCTTAGAATCCCTAATTTCCTTTAAGGCTCAGTTTGGATGCAGTCTCTTTTAAGGGGATTCTCCTAATACTCCTATTTCTGAGTTCTCTTCCCATCCTGAAATTACTTTATATTTACTTATTTGTGTACATGTAGTTCTTCAAGTAGAATATGAGTGCCATGATGGCAAGGACTATTTCATCTTTATCTGTGTATCCCCAAAACCTAACACAATATCTTGTAAATAGGAAGTGCTTAATATGTTTCCTCAATTTAAAATTATGTTCAACAATTTCTCCATCATTTAATCCCCTTTCTTTCCAAAAAATTCTCCATAGTTTACAAAGCTCTGGCTACTTCATTCAGGTCTATAAAACTGTAAAGCAAAAATTCCTAACCTTAGATCTATGAATTTGACATAATTATATTTGAAAATAATTGTTTTGTAACCCTTTTTTATTCTATGCATTTAAAAACACTATTTTGAAATAGGGTCATTGTTTTCATCAGGTAAAAGTTAAGAATACCTGTTAGAATAAAAGTACATGGATAGAACAAGCTAAAGTTTTCATCAGTAAATCTCCACATATCTAGAGCTAGGGGTGATTTCTCAAAGCTTACAGGCATTAAATTTAACCAAAATAAAATAATATCCCATTTTACTGTATATTAATCATATAGGACTTGGTTATAAGACACACATTTAGAGATAGAATGATCTTTTGAGATCATCCAGTCTTATGCTCTTAGACATAAGGAAACTGAGACACATGAGACACAGAAAAATTGAGTACCTTGCCCAGAATCACACAGGCACATAAGTTCCAAAGTTGGAGATTGAATTTTGGTCCTCTGGCTTCAAAAGCAACAGGTTAGACTCACTATACAATTTTGCCTATCCCCTGGGGTGGTATAGACTGAAAAAAATAAATTCTTTTATGTATTTAGAAAAATATATGAATGATTTTCTTTCATATGAATGAAATGATAGCCTTCTGCAATGATTCAATAGGATACATAAAAACAAATTAGTGCATTGGAGTGAAGTGACATTCTGGAGCATTTTGAGATCAATGTTGCTGTAATGCCACCAAAATTCTCCCACCAAAAAACCCCTTTGTATGACTGCCAGAAATAACATTCTGGGTAAAACATACCTTCTGACCTCTGATATAGCACTTCTGACCTTGTGTTCACATCCCTAGTCTTATAGGTTTAGAGCTAGAAAGGAGCTTAGAATACATCTTGTCCAAATCCCTCATTTTACAGTTGAGAAAACTGAGGTCAAAGAAGTTGACTTGCCCAAGATCATTTAGAAACAGAATTGGAATTCAGGTCTTCTAAAATGACTTCATGGTGTTCTTTTCACTGTAAGCTGTCTCTCCTGAAATAATCTTTTCTAGCTCCACTCAAATTATCTCTGCTCTCTTTAACATTTACTGTATTTAAAAATATAATTAGATGGTTGCATGTTTATATACTCCTATTGTATGTACTTTCTATAGTGTTTGTTTTTTCTATTAGACTGTAAACTTTAAAAGGGTAGTGTCTATACCATTTATGTCCCTGGAGACTCTCCAAAACACCCACAACACATGCAGAGAGCACTCAAAACATTTTATTTCTAGGGGCTAAAGTGCAAGTAAAAAGAAACGGTAACTCCTTTAGAGCCCATCCTTCTTCCCCCTTTATTTAATTAATTCTCCCATATGATCCTTTTGGTTTTCCTTGACTTGTTGGCTTAGATCTGTGCTGTGGGAGGACCAGTCCCACCTCAGTGGCCTACCAACCTTCTCCTCAGCAAGTTAATGGGTACAATTGCTAACATATGCTTGTGGAGCTGGAACACATGCAAATGATTGTTCTTCAGGCAGCGTTGTCTTGGTGTGATCAACCACAGCCTTTATTTATTTGAGAAAAATCAAACAGAAGAGTATCTCATCCGCTATCTCATGATTTTTCTGTACTTGATTATGAGCTTGAATGACTCTAAACTCAATTTTAGCAGCTTGTAAACAAGAAAATACAGGTTCCAGTGGAAAAGGATTTCATAATCCAACCACGCATGATTTTGCTCTCCTTGTACTTCAATTCAATTCAATCAACATTTATTGAAAGTCATGTCAGGCAACATTCTAAGTCTGGGGTGTATAAAGGCAAAACCAAGAAACAATCCCTAACCTTAAGGAGTTTAAATTTTACCAGTGGATACAACATGAAAACAGATAAGTAAATACAAAAGAATTTGAGGAGGACAACATACTGAGGGTTTGAGCTAATGAATGCAAAAATGCCTTGGAAAGCATTAAGCCATGTTCAAATATGGCATAATTAAAATAATTATTATTATTATTTGATTTTAATTATCATTATAACTTTATGTTGTAGTGTAGGGGCCCAGCTCTAGTTTTACATGAACTAGGTTCCATCTTTGAGATATACCACAAACTACTTCCTTATCCTCATGCCCTCACCTAATGTTTCCCATGGAAACATAAGAATAAAGCTGATGTCTGGATCTAATACCACTTAAGGTCAAAGTCTAGGTTTAGTCCTCATAGCTCTATCTTTTCTGCCTCTTGGACCCAAGCCCCAGCCTTGAGTCCAGCACTTGGCATATTGAAGACACTTAAAAAATGCTTATTCAGTTGAATTCTACTGGTCTAGAAATTCAATGTAGTCCACTTGGTGTGGAACTTCTCTTCTTTTCTAATAGTTTGTTTCAGAAATTCCTTTGCTCAGTGATTCTCCTTCTCAGAACTGTTTTCCCCTCTGGCACTTGCTCTCCACAGAGATCCCTTCTTGGGCCAAGAGGTTCATTCCCAGGGTAGAGATGCCATAACAGATGAGTAGGCTTCCCTTTCTCACCAGAGATCCAAGTCCTCTTTCTTTGTTTCCTTCTATGCGTCTCTCTCAGTTCTACTCTCTACCATGTATTAGGCAAACTGTCTATTGGAATATGTTTTCAACTGAACACACTTGATATAAAAGTGGTTTTAATGACCCATATTTCATTATTCAATGAGCTTTGGAGCCACAGTTCTTCATCAGCACCTTCCATGGAATGTCAGAAAAATGTTTATCTTGATACTTCATGGAGCTCCCTTACTCTACATAAAACATTAAGATTTGGGGCCCCTGCAAAGTCATCTTGAACTGATTTTCCAAATGAATCATTAAGCCCTATTCCTTCCATCACAAAATTTCACTTAAAATTTATAATTCTGATGCTTCCAGTTTTGCCAAACACTCTTCAGAGAAAATTCAAAGAGGTAGGGGCAGAATAAATTAACATATTCCCATTGGCATCCTCTCTTGAAATATTTGAAGTATGCTGGGGTATCCACTTCAAAATGAGGAATTTGGCATTCGTAGATGAATGGGTAGGATTGGAAAGGGGCTTTATTAGATGGTTCATGAAAGCAGATTTCTACTATTCTAGGTACTGATCAAGCTAAAAGAGCTTAGTTCCTATGCCACTTTAATAACTGTCAAAGCCTTACAGGAGCATAGGGAAGTTTGTATATTTTAATATTAAATACTAACATAAACCTACCCAGAGAAATAAATGCTCTAGGTACATTTTGTACTAAAGAAGCATTTTATTTGTCAGGTAAGAGGTACGGATTAAAAACCTCTTTGTAATCCAAAATTTCTTAGAGAATTTCTGTGTAGTTAGATGAAGTTTACTAAATTATCTTTGACTTTTGGAAATGATATTTCTAGCTGTTTTCCAAAGGAGGTCCAGTTTTTATGTGTGACGAACAGAAAAATTAAGGAAAGGAACAACTGTTTCAAGGAAGGCAGTATAGCTTAATGGAAAGAGTAGTGCCTCTGGAATCACTGAGCCTGGGTTCAAATCTCATCTTTAATATGTACTTACTTGTGTGACCTTGGGAAAATTACTTCATTTTCCTGACTCTTGTTTTATATGTAAAATGAGAGAACTATAGTAGATGACCTTTTCCTTTCTAGATCTATGATCCAGCAGAAAAGAAAAATATGGCAGTATTGGTGCTTCCCAAGACTGAATATTGTCAGCAAAACATGACCTCCTCTTTGGAGGTGGTGTGAGGGAGATAGAATATCTTTTTTATGACTTATTAAATGGCCTAAGCTACTTTAGGAAAATGGTATCTCTCATTTAAGGAGTATTATAAACTGATTTATGTGTAAATGAATTGAAAACATATGGATCTAATTTTTCAAAAGTTGCTAAGAGCTTCTAAAATGAAGGAGAAAGTAACTAGTAACTTACATCAGGTTTTTATTGAAAACAAACACTTGAAAAACCATCCAAACATACAACATTTTTTACATTTTGAATACCACATTCTCATCAAGAGGCAAAGTGTTACAGGAACATTTGTACATTAAAGTCATTGATCATGTATGTAAATATATACATTTTAAAATAGCTCTAGAAAAGTCCCTTTGGTCCACTGCACCACTTCATTTGTGTCTACATGAGACTACTAAACCAAATACCTTGTCCAAAACCCAATTTGGGGGTCCTAATATTGGGAGAGAAATTTCATTGAAACATATTTTAGATGTAAAAGCACACTTCTTTGGGACCCTTCTAACTGTTTATGGATTACAATTGCCCAGGGTCATCAATTTCCTGCATATCCTCATCTTTTCTATTAATATACAAAATGTGTGGTCATATACCACAACCTATTTTATGCCTTGTTGGTGTCTGTTTTTCAATACACACATATTCATTGTGTTAATGCATCCTCCTACTCAATGCAAGCCACAAACCACAGCCACCTGGGAAACAACAAAGAAATCTCCCTTGGGGTTTGTAGAGCCCACCCGGGAAAGAAGTCACTCCTATTTTGTCCTTGGCTATTTCAGTAGTTGTTATACCCAAGGTTTTGGTGGCAAGGTATTTTTATTCAGGATAAAATGTTGAGCAACCTAAAGAAACCAGAAAAATTTACCTTCATAGTAAGTTAATTTCCTAAATTGATGATAATTTCAAGTGAAAAAATTTTCTGTAAAAATTAAAGGAATATATGATCATTTTCAGCTTATGTGTCTATAACTTATTTGGAAAAAATCATCAGGAGGATATGTCTATTATTGGTAATTTTGTGGAGGATCCTGGTTTTGAGGAAGGATAAAAGAAAGGAATGAAAGGAGCAAAGAAGAGAGGAAAAACAGAAGAGAGGGAATGAGGGAGGAAGGGAAGAAGGAAAAAAGAAATGAAGGAAGGAGTCTGTTATCCAAACAATAATAATAAAATCTTCTTGAGTCTTACAACCTTCTCTAATTATTATCCTTTATTCTTCTCCTTTTCACTTCTAGACTTCTAGAATGGAATCACCCCTCAGTGCCTTCATTTGCTTGCTACATACATGAACCCCTTTAATCTAAGTTTAATCATAGGATAATAGTTTAAGTACTAAACTGTATCTTAAATGTTATCAAGTCCAATATTCTCATTTTACAAATAAGTAAACTGAAAGGCTAAATGACTTGTCTTGGGTCACATAGTAAGTGAAGATTTGAATTCTACTTTTCTTAACCCTAAGTTCAGGACTTTATTTTGCCACACTAAAATTCCTCTCTTAAAGACTAGCAGTAATCCACATATTTTAAAATCTAATAGTAAGAGCAGCTAAGTGGCTCAGTGGATTGAGAGCCAGGCCTAGAGAAGGGAGGTTGTGGGTTCAAATCTAGCCTTAGACACTTCCTAGCTGTGTGAACCAGGGAACATCTCTAACCTCAATTGCTTATCCCTTACCATCCTTTTGCATTGGAACCAATACTTGGTATTGATTCTGAAGCCAAAAGTAAGGGTTTTGTTTTTTTTTTTAATAAATCTTTATTCTCTTTGAACTCTCTGGAATTTTATACCTTTGACTATTCTCTTCCTTATTGATACCTATTTTTCTGTTTTCCATGATATCTCACTCACAAAAGTATATTTCTATTTCTCTGACACCTCCTTTGCAGCCCATTCTCCTCCCACCCCTTAAATGTGAGTGTTCCCCAAAATTCTGTGCTTAACCTTTTCACTCTCTCCTTTTGCATTCTCATCCATTCTAGATTTATTTCAAATTACCTCCTTCTATATAGTCTGTGCTTTAGAAAGAACCAGCATGACAGAAAGGATAGAATGTTGAACATAGAATCAGGAATATCTAGGTTCAAATTCTGTCTCTGATACTATTTGTCAAGAGTCAAGTCAGTTAATTTGTTTCCTACTTCACAGAATCACTGTAATTCAAATGAGATAATATATGAAAAGTACTTTGAAAACCTTAAATGTTTCAGTTACTATTAATATCAATCAATCAACAAGCATTTACTAATCATATTTGGCAGCATCTGTGATAAAAGCTGAGTATACAAAGAATGTCAAAAGCACAAAAATTATTCCTGTCCTTAAGAAGTGTGTACATGGGGGAGGGGGAGAAAGAAAAAAGAAGGAAGGAAGGAAGGAAGGAAGGAAGGAAGGAAGGAAGGAAGGAAGGAAGGAAGGNGAAGGAAGGAAGGAAGGAAGGAAGGAAGGAAGGAAGGAAGGAAGGAAGGAAGGAGGGAGGGAGGGAGGGAGGGAAGGCAGGAAAGAGGCAAGGAGGGAAGGATGGAAGGAAACCTTAGGAGGCAGGATAGGAAAATCTTCCTATAAAAAAGTAGTATTTGAGTTGATTCTTCCAAGAAGTCATGTAAGTAAAGAGGTGGAGCTGAGAAGAGAGAGCATTCTAGTCACAGGGGACAATTAGTACAAAACCATAGACAGATTATGGCATCATGAGCAAAGAATAGCTAATAGGCTTGTATTATGACCATAGAGTGGATGAGAGAAATAAAGTGTAAAAAGACTAGAAAGGTAGGAAGGAATTAGGTTGTCAAGAAATTTAAATTCTAGACAGAAGGTATTATATTAGACCCTATAAGTAAGAGTAATCCATAGCAGTTTTTTTTTCTAAGAAAGATGGTAGTGGAAGGGTATAACATGAATTACTAGATTTCTGCTTTAGGAAAGTCCTTTTGGCAGCTGTGTGGAAGATGAATTAATAGACCAGGTAGATACTATACCATCTCCCTCTAGCTGTCTCTTTATCTGTGAGAATTTACTCACATCAGTCCCTATGCATAAAATGAGCTCACTCTGTTCTCTCCATTCTTCACTTGTTAAAATCTCTCCTTTCCTTCCAGCCTCAGTTTAATCAAAATCTCTGAATTCTCCCCTGATTCTTCCAGCTGAATATAATTGCTTGCTACTCAAATTTCTTGTAACACATATAATACATCTGGACATCTCTTTTGAACTTGCCACATTCTGTCATGTGACATAGTTTGTGTATTTTTCCCTGTTCCCCCACACAATCACACACTCATTTGTTTATAAGCACCCTGAGCACAAGATCTGTGTCTCATTTTAATTTTACATCCCTAGCACCTAGCATGGTGTCAAAACCTAACAAATGTTTTTGGAATTAAATAATTAAAACTGAGTCAAAGGCCAGCAGTTTTGCCACAATTCAGACAGGTGAACCTCTACTATGGCAGTGCAGTCTTGATTTTCAAATATCTGTTTTTGTCATTCCTTTTTCACAATGGAAAATTCCTTATTACAAATGTGCCAGCTGTTTTAACTTTATGCATCCATGTGGAGTGATGTTGAACTGTATCTCTCTAGTTGTTACAGCTATGTTACCTTTACCAAAAGAAAAGTGACCCCCCAAAAATCTTTAAAACAGTTTTTAACATGCCTTCAGCCTCTTCCTTGGCTCACTTGTTTCAGTTTGACTTAAAGGTCAAACATTCCTAGAATCAAGCAGATTCTAATTAGCAAAGAAGGTTTTTCACTGTTATAACTTTAATACTAATGGTAGAATATTTTTGAGATACAGAAATAATACTGATATCAGAACATTTTATTCCAGCATTTGGAATTTTCTGCACACAGAATGATGGCATTTTTTCTGCTATCTTATATGTATATAATATTCTTTTGTCTCTGCATTATAACACATGTTAGGTTTTCTTTTTTTTTCTTTTTCAATGATGTCATCCGATAGTCCTATATAGTTATATAGGAGAAGACATACCTAGAATAAACTCAAAGACTCAAAAACATTTTTTATTTTGTTTTATATATTCTTGCTGCCTTGTGAAGTCATTTGCTTCTAGTTGTTGAGTTCTATTTTTTAAAGACTGAATTTCATCCCTGACTTTTTGGTCATCCTTCTCCTTCTAGTCTGATTGTCTTTGTAGATCATCTTTTGCTTTCTTTGCTTCATTTTCAAGTTGGCTAATTCTGGCTTTTTAAGACTTTATTTTCTTGTTTTAGTTCATGTATTTCCTTTTTCAAATTGTCTTCAGCTTTTTGATTGTTTTTTGAGTTCCTAAAGTTCTTGAGTTAATTGAATTTTGAGATCTTCCAAAGCCTGTGTCCAATTCGCTTGAACTTCTTCCACTTCTTCTATTTCTATTTCATTTGCTCTCTTTTCACTTCCTTGAAAAAAGCTATCAATTGTCATTTCTTTTCTCTTTTTCTGTTGTTTACTCATATTTTTTTCCTTTTCTGTTCTGCTAGTTTGACCAGATGGATTTAATGAGCTTTGATGAAAGATCCTCCCCCAGACAGCAATGGAGGTTTGTAGTTACTTTCTCTGCCCTCTGAAGACTTCTTGTCTGTCCAATTGATGGGATTAAGTCCGTATTGATTGGATTAATCTCTACTACTTAATGTGCCCTGAGGCTAAAATCTCAAGAGGAAAAAAAAAAGTGGGGGGAAAAGAAGGAGTGTTTTCGCTGAGCTGAGCTGTCCAGCAGTGGGGTCCTCCTACTCTGTCCTTATGTTTGATCTGCTTTTCTTTCCTCTTGAAGCCTTTTGTTCTCTATCTCTGTGTGATGAAGCCAAGTGGTCTGAGGCCTGAGGTTTGGCTCCCTCTAAGCTTCCATCTTCTGAGCGTTTTTGCTGTGTTTCTCTGGCTTTCTCTTCCATTCACTTCCCCAGTGCCTGTGTTCAACTTCCCAAGTCCTGCACCAGCAAGGCCCTCTCTCCTCGCCAGTGCTCCCACCCACCCTGAGATTTCAAGGGCCACTGGAGACTCTGTACAGCATGTGGGGGAGGGGTCCTGGGATTCCCCTTCTATACCCTCAGACCCAACAGTTCAAGAATTCAAGACTTTTTCTTGGCATACCTCTTTAGCTTTCCATCAGTAGGATTCCCCCTGCTCTGTCCCGTTGTTAGATTTGGTCCTCTTTCTTCTTGAAGTGCATTGTTTTCTATCTCGGTGTGGAAGGGTACAGAGGTTTTAAGATTGGCTCCTTCTAAGGCACCATCTTCCCAGAATCCCCTGGGTTTGATAATGGATAAATTTTGATCCCTCAACCTTTCCCTCCCATTAGAAGCCACTAATTTCTCTGCTCCAAAGCCACTCCAGATTCTACTCCTGCCACACAGACATTGTTTTTGGTGACAGTAAATATCAAAGAGCTAGACTTATTCCATGACCTCAAAAGGAAGAAGGATCATGTAGCATCTAAATTTAAGCAAGTTATCTTTTGCCTTCCACATTGTCTGGAAACAGGGAAGGAATTCATACATATTTTGGGGAGTATTGAACCAGTCACTTGAAACCCTGAAGGTGGGGGGCAATTCTTTCAAGTGCACAAAGGGATAGATTAGGAAGAATAACTTCATAGGGAAGAAAAACTCAACCATATTATAAAATAATGTTTTATTTTCCCTAATTACATGTAAAAATAATTTTAAGATTGTTTTACAACTTTAAGTTCCAAATTCTCTCCCTCCCTCACATACTCCATCCCCTCCTCTTTCCTAAGACAGCAAATAATTGGATATAGATTTTACATGTGCTGTCACATAAAACATTTTCCCATATTGATCATTTTGTCAAGAAATCTTGAATTTTTAAAAAGTGAAATATAATATAAAACTAAATTGTATTAAATGTTCAATTTCATTATAATTGGATATGCACTAAAGTGTCTAGTGTGTGCCAGGCACTGTGAAAGGCACTAGGGATCTAAAGATCAAAATGAAATAGTCATAGAAATAGAGCAGCAAAAGATGACTAACATCATCTAGTACAAACCCCTCATTTTTACATAGAAGAAAACTGAGGAGCAGAGAGATGAAGTCACTTGCCTAAAATCCTTGCTTTCAATGAGTTTATATTCTAGTTGGGCAAGAAAGGTGGGGAGCAGGAGCGGGAGGGGTGTGGGGGGGACAATAAATATACATCGTAAGTAACTATGTAAACAACTAAGTAAATACAAGATATATACAAAGTAAGAAAGATAGAGACCCAGGGAGAAAGACACAAAGGGACAGCAAGGAAGAGACAGGCAGACAGAGAAACAGACACAGAAAGAGAAATCAATAGTCAATAATCTCCTACTATGAGAGGATACTATGAGGTAGCCACTATGTTAAGTGCTAGGGAATACAAAGAAATGAAAAAGGCAATCCCCACCCTAAATGAATTAATAATCTAAAGACAGAAGACTGAATAAAAATCATTTGAAAAGGAGGAGGTGGGTTAGGAGGAGAGACAGTAACCTGCACTGGAGTTTGATGAAATTCTGCAGCCAGTTAGAAAATGATGAGGTGTCCACCCTGGGTCCCCTCCTTAAATATAAAATCTAGAAAAAGCTCTCTGATATCTACCCTCCACACTATTTAATCAGAGAGAGGAAGAGCAAAAGTCTAGGGCACTATAAAGGTGTGAGTTTCAGTACTGATTTTGATCTTATAGAATATTAATTCCTGGAGTTCCTATGTGATTGGGTCAAAAGGAAAATGATATGGCGAACTATGTTTTCTCACCTACATGAATGAGTGTTCAATGTCACTAAGGAAGATACCAAATATACCTTGACATGAGCTAGAAGAATAATTTTCCCCATCTGGGAGTAGAACAACCTCATATGATATCATTCAATCTACCTCTAAATTAAGTCACATGTACCCTAATATATAGCATGTCCCTGTGTGAAGCTAATAGCCTCCTATGATTTCTAGTCATGTAGTGATGAACTGTAATCTCCACTAAAATAATTTTACAACAGTCTCTTAGAAAATTCTTAGAAGTGCATGTTTGAAGTTAAAAATTAGTCTTCTCTCCAGGCATCATAAGATTAGCTCAATGAAATCTCAAGGGAAGTAAAGATAGACTTCTTCTCTTATCTTTGTCATAATGACAAATGAACTAAATCATACAATCAAGTATGTGCCTGCCATTTTGCTAAGGCAAAACTTAGACCAGAAATTTAACATGATCTAGTGAGATGGGCAAACAGCAGACTTCTTCTCTTATCTGTGTCATAATGACAAATGAACTAAATCAGACAATCAATCAATAGACATGTTAAGCTCCTAGTATGTGCCTGCTATTTTGCTAAGGCAAAATTTAGACCAGAAATTCAAGATGATATAGTGGTATTGGCACACAGCAGACTTCTGAACATGGGAACAAGACCAAGGATTAGCTTTCAAGGAACAGACATGTGGCAAGTGACAATAATGATAATAGTGGCAGTAGTGACATAAGGGCAAAAAGCTCTTGACTGTGACTCCAAAGAATGGGACTAAGTGCTAGTTCTACTACCATTAGACACATTATTTAATCTCTCTGAGTTTTATTTTCTACATCTATAAAATGGGGATAATTATATTTTTGCCATCCAGATTAATGGGGTGCTGCAATCAAAATGTTTCATAAACCACAAATTGTCATAGAAATGTGAACTCTGACACAAGGATATCAGTCTAGAGACCTCAAATTAGAGATCAGTCCAAAAGTAGAAAGGATAGGTGGGGAACATGTACCACTAGAAAAAATGACCAAACTAAATCTAAGCTCCATGGTAGATCTAGGAATAGGATAAAACAGGTAGTGGACCAAATGAGAAAATATTTAACATGCCAACTAGATACAGCATCATGGACCCAACAATGCTTATGGTATGGTAAGAGACAGAATACACAAGCTCTGTGGAAGTGTAAAACCAAGAAGAGTGTTAAGTTAAAGAATGATATGGAGAAACATTGATTTAATAACTACCAACAAGGTTACACAACAGAGAAAAGAATTATTAAAAAGCTAAGTTGCCTGAGTCAAAGGAGAACCTGCCATAAGGCTGACTTAATGATGAACTACTGACCTAGGGCTCCATATACCACAAATGTAGCATTTAAGTCCTAGTTGTTCTTGGACAATCCCATTTCAAATATTCTATCCCATTGCCTCAACAAATTATCAAAGTGTCCTGAAAACTCCAACATTTTTCCTAAGCAGTCACTAAATGAATCAAGTCAGAAACTATTCCATGTCAAAGGTATCTACTTCTCAGTAGGTTGAGAGCTACCAAAAGAGCCTTGCAAGCTGAAGAAATAAGTATATTCCAGCTAAATATTTAGTATTCTGTGGATACAAAAAGAGGTAAAAGACTATCAGTCCCTGCCCTTAAAGAGTTCATAATCTACTTACGGAAATAACAAACAAATATATATGTACAAACAAGTTATCTACAAAAAAAAGAGAGAAATAAGAGAGTGAAGACATTATAATTTAAAAGAGATTGGGAAAAGCTTCCTGTAGACAATGAGATTTTAGTTGAGATGTAAGGGAAGCCAAAGAAACCAGGAAGTATAGATAAGAAAGGAGAACATTCTAGACATAGAAACAGTCAGAGAAAATGCTATGCTGCTTACCATCCCTGTGACCTTGGTAAAGTCACTTAAGCCATCTTGTCCTCAGTTCCCTCATTTGCAAAATAAGAGGATTGAATGAGATGACCTGAAAGATTCTTTCTAGCTTTAAAATATATCATCTCTTATGATATCAGTTACTCATAAAAATGTGTACTATCCTGTGTTATGTAGCCCTATATGTCTATAACACATGTGGAAAGAAACTGGACTTAAAGACAGATCTGGGTTGAAAACCAACTTCTGACACTTTCTAACAATATAACCATGGGCAAGTCAGTTAACATCTGTAAGCCTTACTTTTCTCATGTAGAAAATGGAGTTACCCATAGTGCCAGTTTTTCAGGGTTATTATCGGGCTCAAGTGAGAATGTACATAAAGCCCTTTGCAAGATTTAAAGCAACACATACAATGGATGCCCATTATTATGATTATATACAGATAATATGTTGGCCTATGATGTGTAAAGTACAAATTGGTATAGGATGGTCATTGAAAACCTGTCAGGTAGCCTATTAGTTCAGTTTTTAGGAGCAAGGAAAATTGGTTGACATGGGAAGTGATGATCATGCTGAATATTTCCAAGTACTAATATTTAATTACCTTATTTAAGGTTCTTGCCTGAAAATGAGATGAGTTATTTTGAATTCTTCCTTTATCCCAAACAACTGACCAAGGATGAAAGTTCTTTTCTTCCACTGTGAATCCTCAAAAATAATAACAAAATCTATTTAATTATGTTTGGGAGCATGCACAATGAGATACACATTTCTGGACATGGACAATAAGGGAATTTGTTTTGCTTCACTATGAATATTTATTACTGGAGTTTGGTCTTTCTATTTTTCAGTGGTGGAGGGGTGTGGAAAGGAGAGAAAAATAAATGCTTGTTAATTGAAAAAAAATAAATTTAATTTTAAAAATATTTGGAAGCTTATAAAAACTTGGAAGGAAAGAAACCCAGGAAAATCTTAATTCTAAACAAATAAAGAGGAAAGAAAGTAAGGAAGACCTCAGAATATTCTCTGAACAGACCAATTTAAAATTATTGAAAATGTTGATTTTCCAAGGCACTTTCACTTATGAAATGAAAATAATCAGAAACATTCAATTATAACAGTAGGATAGAGGAATAGTGATGCTGCTGATGATGATCATTAAGTCTATACTGCCTAAGCTCATTGTAATTCTTCTATCTCACCCTAAAAACATCTTTAGATTTTCTAAGTAGAAATGCATTTAACTTCCAACTCAAAAAGAGAATTTCATCAAAATTTTATCAACCACTTTAACGTACATGTATGAAATCAAGCTGTATAGCTCCATCGAAAACATGAAACACTTTCTTTATATCATGGAAACTTTCTCCAACGATGCCAAGACTCTCAATGGATGCCACAGAAGAATGGACACTGAAGGTTTGAGTTTATATCAAGTCTTCACCAGGTCTTCACCATGTAAGACAGTAAACATAGTTATCAAAAAGAAAATAGAGTAGCTAGGTGGCTGGGTGGATAGAACGCCAGGCCCACAGATGTCAATGGTTCTATAAATCTGGCCTCAGAAACTTTCTAGCTATGTGACTCTGGGCAAGCCATTTGAACCCAATTGCATAGTCCTTACCATTCCTCTGCCTTGGAACTATTACTTAGTATCAATTCTAAGACAGAAGGAAGAGTTTGTTTTGTTTTGTTTTTAAGAAAATCATGGCTGGGTATGTCATGAGATTCACTGTCAACTTTAATTTGTCAAAATTCAATCAGAAAAATATATTTAGAATAATTAATACCTTTACATTGCCCTGAAGTAATAACATTTTTTAAAGTATCTAAACCAAAATTGATATAATATTCACCAAGTATAGGTCACACAGTTTGAAGACAGTTTTAGAAAGATTAATACTTCATTGCCAAAAAGAGGTTTATTAAATGTTCTTAGACTGAATTATGAAAGATTTTTTTAAATTACAAACACTTCAAGAACAAATAGACACTGCATCATAAAGCAATAGAAAAGATTGACATTAAATAAAAGCCAATAAGCATATCTAATGTAATCACATTCCAACACTTTCATTCAATAACCAAAATCAATTATTTTATCCACTTTCACAATAGTTCACTGAATAGCAAGCAAAACATAATACATTAGTAATTTGTCCTACAGCCATTTCTTAAGGAAATCCATTTGATATCAAGATGGAAAGAGAGAAACAATAGTTATAATAATAATAACAACCATTTATTTGGATTGTTGTGGTTTACATATTGTAAACATAGTGCTTTACATATTTTATTGCACTTGATACCCATAACAACCCTGTAAGATAAGTACTATTATCCCTATGTTAGAGATTTGGAAATGGGTACTGAGAACAGCTAACATTTATAAAGCACTTTAAGGTCTGCAAAGCATTTTACATATATTATCTTATTTAATCTTCACAACAAAAATCCTGGTTGATAATATTAACCTCATTGTTACAGATGAGGAAACTGAGACAGAGAAGATAATTGTGTTAGAATTGACTTGGTTGACTTGATTTGATCAAGACGTTGACTCTTCTAAGATCACATAGCCTCCTGGTGTGTGAGGTAAGAATTGAATTCAAGCTTTTCTGTCTCCAATTGCAACACCTACCCATTACACAACATTCTATCTCAAGGGCTATATTTGGGATTTTGCAGAATTCTCAAGCTCTTCCACTTAGAATTATTTTTGTGGAAGAGGGAAGAGAGGAAAATGAAAGATAATAAAAGAATGAGAACTCTGAAATATAAAAAGCATAGACATATTTCCATTCATTTAAAAATCATATACTTGAAGAGAAATTTAATCTGTTTTCCTGATTCATTTGCACTGCAATCAAGATACTGTTTTTTAAGAGTGATTTGATATCTAAAAAGGATTTTGAGGGATTTTGAAAAAGTTTTTTTAGTGCATCTTTTTTCTTTCCCTAAAATCAGGAAGTTGCAGCTGGCCAAGTATAAACTGATTTAGTCACGAAGAGGAGGTTCAATTACAGTCCATAACTTCAAGCCTGTAAATGTTTTGCAGGGCTCCAATTTTGTTTTCTATGCTTCCTATTCCATAAACAAAGGCAATGTTGGCCAGCCAATGAATCAGGGTACACCATCCCATCAAAAGACTTTAATACCCTGAGCTATTTCACCAAGCTGAGATTTTCCAATAGCAGGGCTGCTTGCTCCTCAACAACTACCACTGGATGACTTCTCTCCTACCTTTCCTTCTCTCATCTTTCTTTTGTTTCTCTCTTCCTTTCTCTTTCTTTTGCTGTTTTATTTTTTAATATTTTCCAATTACATGTAAAAGCATTTTTAATATTCATCTTTAAAATTTTAGAATATCAACTTCTCTCCCTCCTTCCTTCTCTGCTAAAACGGAAGGTAGGTGGTTTTTTTTTTGTTTTTGTTTTTTTTTGTCAATCCCCAATTAAACACTAATTTGGAAAGCTTGAAAATCAAAGGAGGAGTCAATAAAATTGAAAGTAGTAAAACCATTGGACTAATAAATAAAAATAGGAGCTAGTTTTGTGGGAAAACAAAACAAATAAAATAGATAAAACATTAATTTGATTTAAAAAAGAAAGGAAAAAATGAATTACTAAAAATGAGAAAGGTGATTTCTCTACCAATAAAGATGAAATTAAAGCAATTGTTAGGAGATATTTTGGCCTATTATATGCCAACAAATCTAACAATCTAAATGAAATGGTGAAAATTTATTAAAAAATAGGATGCTCATATTAACAGGATGAATAGACCTAACTTAGAAAAAGAAATTGAACAAGCAGACAATAAGATCCCTAAGAAAAAAGTCACCAGGGCCAAATGGATTCATAAATGAATTCTTTCAAACTTTTAAGTAAAAACTAACTACAATACTAAATAAACTATTTGGGAAAACAGGCAAAGAAAGAGTCCTACCAAATTCTTTTTTGATACAGAAATAGTGCTGATACCTAAACCAAGAAGAGCAAATATAGAGAAAGAAACTATATACCAATTTACCTAATGATATTGATGCAAAAAATTAAAGTATTACCAAAATGATTACAGCAATGTATCACAAAAATCATACACTCCAGTCAGGTGAAATTGATACCAGAAATGCTGGGCTGGTTCACTTTTGGGAAAACTATCACCATGACTGACCACATCCATTACAAAAGCAGTAGAAATCATATAGTTATCTCAATAGATATAGAAGTGCCTTTTGAAAAATACGACACCAGAGTTTTTTTTTAATTAAAAATAAGGGGCACCCAGGTGTCTCAGTGGATTGAGAGCCAAACCTAGAGATAGGAGGTCCTAGGTTCAAAATGTGGCCTCAAATACTTCCTAGTTGTATGACCATGGGCAAGTCACTTACTTCCCATTGCCTAGCACTTACCACTCTTCTGCCTTGGAACCAGTACATAGTACTGATTCCACAAAGGAAGGTAAGGGTTTTTTAAATTTTTTAAATCAAAATACAAAACTTGTTCCTATTAAAAACATTAGAAATCATTGGAATAAAAAGAGATTTCCTTAAAATGATAAGTAGTACCTATCTAAAACTATTAATAAGCATTATCTATAATGGAGATAAACTATAAGGTTTTCCAATAAGAATAGGAATGAAGCAAGGATGCCCTAATTATTCAAAATTGTACTAAAAATGCTAGGAAAAACAACAAGACATGAAAAAGAAATTGAAGGAATTAGAATAGGCAATAAGGAAACAAGTCTACCACTCTTTACAAATAATATGAGAGTATGCTTGAATCAACTAATAGAGCCAGGGAAAAGAATGCTAAAATTTATTTAGAAGAATCAATAAAACAAAAACATGAAGAAAAGCAACATAGCTATACTAGATCTCAAACTATATTAGAAAGCAGTAACCAGAAAACAATCTAGTACTGGCTAAGAAATAGCGGTTGATCAGGGAAATATATCTATAAATGATGGGAAAATTTATGACCAAACAAGAGATAGAGTTCATTATAGGATGTAAAATGGATAATTTTCATTTTAGCAAATTAGAGGTTTTCCCACAAACAAAACCAATACAGCCAAGATTAGAAGGGAAGCAGAAAACTATGGGGAAAATTTTTACAGTAAATATGTCTGATAAAAGTCTCATGTCTCAAATATAGAGAATTAATTTTAAAATATGAGAATATGAGTCATTCCACAATTGATAAATGGTCAAAAAGGATATGAATAAGGCAGTTTTCAGATGAAGAAATCAAATTTATAGTCACATGAAAAAAATGCTCTAAATTGCTATTGACTACAGCTCTCTTCCTTTGGCAAAGACCAAAGTTAAACACATTCTATTCTTTTCTTTTACAATCTGTAACTTTATTTTTTTATTTTATTTTTATTGTCATGCAAAACGTATTTCCATCTATAGCTAAGAGAAGGTACACTCCTTTCTATTAACATTCAGTTTTCTCCATAGGGCTATCTTATTTAAAATTTTCTAAAATTCTATTCATCCCTTTAACTTCTTTCCTTGTTTGTTTTTTGTTTGACTTATGTAGTTCTGAGAGGGAAAAGTCAAGGTCCCTTACTAATATAGTTTTACTGTCTCCTCTTGTAACTCATTTCCCTTTTCTTGTAGGATTTTGAATGTTATACCATTTGGTGAATATATATTTAGTACTGATATTACTTCATTGCCTATATTGCCTTTTAGCAAAATGTAGTTTTCCTATTTACTTCTTTACATTAATTATTACTTTTGCTTTGTCTGATATCATGATTGCCACCTCTGCTTTTTTATTGCTTTGGCTGAAGTATATTAGATTCTGCTTTAGCCCCTTACCTTTACTCTATGTATGTCTCTCTGCTTCAAGTGTGTTTCTTGTAAAAATACATATTGTACGAATTTAATTTTTTAATGATTCTGATATCTATTTCCATTTTATGAGTGAGCTCATCTCATTCACATTCACAGGTATTATTTCTATGTATTTCCCTTCATCATAATTTCCCCCATCTGTTCTTCTCTCTCTCTTTCTCTCTCTCTAATTCTCTCATCCTTCCCCTCCTCAAAAGTCTATTTTCTTCTGATTTCTGTGTTTCTTTTAAACTGTCCTCCCTTCTACAATTCCCCCCTTTACTATTATCCACTTCTTGTGCAATAAGTTAGATTTCTATATCTAACTGAATATGGATGTTATTCCTTCTTTGAGGCAATTCCGATAAGAATAAAGTTCAGATTTTTTTACCTCTCCTCCATTTTCCCTTCCCTTGTAAGAGTTTTTTCACTTCTAATTTCCTCCCTTCTGTCTATCCCTTCCCCACTCTCTCACTACATCTTTCTTTTTCACTTCTTAATTTTATGTTTGGTTATCATTCCATTGCCCTCTGTCTATATATTCTCCTAACTGTCCTGATGATAAAGTTCTTAGGAGTTACAAGTATCATCCTCTCATGTAGAAATTTAAATTGCTTAATCTTATTGAATCCAATGTTATTTCTCTTTCCTTTCTGTCTTTTTATGCTTCTCTTGTGTCTTTTATTTGGAAGTCAAATTTTCTATTCAGCTCTGGTCTTTTCATCAAGGAATCCATAGAAGTCCTCTATTTCATTAAATATCAATTTTTTCTCCTTTAGGATAATACTCAGTTTACTGGGTGTTGATTCTTGTTTGTAATCCTTGCTCCTTTGCCCTTTAGAGCATCATATTCTAAGCCCTATGATCCTTTAGTGTAGATGTTACTTAATTTTATGTTTTCCTGAGTATGGTTCCATGATATCTGAATTGTTTCTTTCTGGCTTCTTACAAGTTTCCCCTTGAAGTGGATTTCAAGTAGTCCAGTAATTCTTAAATAATTAATCCTAGATCTATTTCCTTGGTCAGTTGTTTTTTCCAATAAGATAGTTCTTTTTTTTCATTCTTTTGATTCTGTTTTTAATTTTTTTTTCAGCCTCATGGATTCATTAGTTTCCACTTGCCCAATTCTAATTTTTAAGAAATTATTTTCTTCACTGAGCTTTGGCACCTCTTTTTGTATTTGGCCAATTCTACTTTTCAAGGACTTCTCAGTGGATTTTTCTGCCTCTTTTACCATTTGGTTGATAATTTTAAGGTATTATTTTCTTTAGCAATTTTTTGCCTACTTTATAAAGCTATTAACTCTTTTTTTCATGATTTTCTTATATCAGTCTCATTTATTTTCCCAATTTTTCCTTTATCTCTCCCATCTGACTTTTAAGATGATTCTTGAGCTCTTCCAGATATTCTTTTTGATACTGGGACCAATTCACATTTCCCTTTGAGGCTTTGTATATAGCTACTTTGATTTGGTTGTCTTCCTATGAGTTTGTATTTTGTCTTCCCTGTCCATAGTAACATTATAAGGTCATATTCTTGTTGTTTGCTCATTATTTCCAATTTATTTCTTAATTTTTAACTTTATGTTAAATTTGTTTCTGCTCTTGTGTTGGAGGATATATTATCCCAAACCTCTGATTTTCATACTACTATTTTGAAAGCTAGTTTGGGGACTCTAAGTTTTCAGTTCTTCTGAAGTAATGTGATCTAAGGAGAGGTGTGGTCAATGCTCTCCCAAACTGTGCTCTGGTCTTTGAATTACCACATGCAATATTTTCTATCTTTTAACTGTGACCAGGATCCCTGCTTCTACTGCTGCTCTTCCTTGCCCTAGGAATACAACCAAGAACCAAGTATAGGCAATGCAACAGATTCCTGTTCTCAGTGCCAGCAAAGAGTCCCCTATAATCTTCTTTTGACTAGTTTTCTGATCTCCTTTACCATTAGTGGATTGATAGCTCCAAAGGCTGAGGCACATGCCCCCAAAGTCTGCTGCTGGCTTGCTGTGTTCTGCCTTTGCTGGAATTCCTTTTCACCTCAATGAGACAGACCTTTCCTACTGACCTAAGTTATCTTGGGAGGGAAAATTATTTCACCTCCATTTCTTTGTTGGTTCTGTCACTTCAGAATTTGTTTTGAGGTATTATTTTAACATTGTTTGGAGAGAAATTTGGGAGAGCTCTGGTGAGTCCCTACCCTTGCTCTACCATCTTGGCTCCACAGCTCTCTTCCTTTGGCAAAGACCAAAGTTAAACACATTCTATTCTTTTCTTTTACAATCTGTAACTTTATTTTTTTATTTTATTTTTATTGTCATGCAAAACATACTTCCATATTGGTGGTTGTTGTAAAACCAAAGTCATACATAACCAAAACCCCAAAATAAAATCATAAATACACTGATGTGAAAGACAACTCCAACAGTTTTTTCTTCTGAAGCTGAATTACCATAACTCTTTCAAGATTGTCCCAGGATCATTGCATTGCTTAGAATAGCCAGGTTTTCACAGAAAATTCATCATCCAATATTGCTATAATTGTGTACAATGTTCTCCCAATTTTGCTTATTTTGCTCTGTATCAGTTCCTGCAGATTTTTTATTTTTCTGAAATAATCATATCATTTCTTATAGCACAATAGTATTTTATCACCAACATGTACCACAATTTGTTCAGCCATTGCCTAATTGATAGAAATACCCTCAATTTCCAATTCTTTGCCACTAAAAAAAGAACTGCTATAAATATCATTTTACAAGTAGGTCCTTTCCCCTTTCTTATTATCTCTTTGGGATACAGACCCAGCAGTGGTATTACAGGATCAAAGGGCATGCATAGCCCTTTGGGCACAGTTCCATTGGCATCCAGAATGATTGGATCAGTATACAGCTCCACCAACAATTGTAGTTTTATACACAATATTTTTAAAAATATTTTTAATCTTATTTTAAAAAATTTATTGCATTTTTTACCCTTATAGTTATTTTCCACTCTATCCTTTCCTCCTCGCAGAAACCTTCATATAATAATGAAAAAATATTTAAGCAAAACAAACAGATATACCTAGCATATCTGTCAGTATTTCTAACATTCCTCCTCTCTTCTGAGAGAATCAAAGTCTGTTTCATCCTTTCTCCTGTTGTACCAATGTTGGTCATTCTATACAATCTGAGTAGCATTTTAGTGCTGTCTTCATTTAGATTGCTAGAGTCATTAATGTACTACTACTATTCTCCTCATTTTGCTTCCTTCACTTTCCATCTTTTTATACAATTCTCTTTATAGCTTTCTGAATTCCTCATAGTCCACAACAATATTTCATTTACATTTAAAATCACAGTTTGTTCACAAGGTTTTCAATTGACTAACATCCACTTTGATGTTAGTTTTTGCAACCACCAAGAGCAAATGGACATTTTTACATATACAAGATCTTTCTCATTGTCTTTCACCTCCTTGAAATGCACAGTAATTGGCTCAATTGGTCAAAGGATATGAAGAATTTATGAACTTTTCTTTTTTATGGTTGTTGCTCAGTTGTATCCAAGTCTTCAAGAGTCCATTCAGCATGTCCTTGGCAGAAATACGAGAGTGGTTTAACATTTCATTCTCTGGATCATTCTCCAGATAAGAAAACTGAGGCAGAGTTAAGTGACTTGGTCAGGGTCACAAAGTAAGTGTCTGAGGTTGAAATTGAACTCAGGAAGATGAGACTTCCTGATTTTAGGCCCAGCCCTTAACTACTGTGCCACTTAGCTGCTCTAACTTTTCTTCAATGATTCCAAATTAAGTTAACATGGTCTTTTTAGAAAAAAATGTCACATACATGAATACCCCAAAGTTCATATTGTGCAGTTTAGTTCTCTCCCTTTGCTTTCTCCAAATTTCCTTAGGAAATTTAGAAATTTATAAGTTTTGGGGGAAAAAAGTTGAGAAACTTCAGGTTAATGTTCTTATGGTCTAAAGCTAAGCTTCATAATTTAACATCAACAACTTCAATTTCAACTTTTTGGTCACTGCTTCCCTTTTCCTGGGCTTTACAGACAGGAAGGCTCTACAAAAGTCATCTTCTCTTTGGCTCCCCTATTTATATTCATCTTCCAAAAAGTCATCTGAAGGTGACTACAAATTGCTCTTTTTTCTGGGTTTCAACTCATAGAATCCAGTAGCAAGAAAATGGTAAAGGCATTTGGTGATGGGAGAAAATGTTAATCATAATGACCTATGACATTTAAGGAAAAGAGGGGAAAAAGACCCTTTTGCATAGCTATTCTAAAGGTTGAATATTTGGCTATTGTTCTTCTTTCCAATGTAACCATTAACAGTTGTAATCTAAAGAGTTCCAGGCCACAAAGCTGGGCATTTGAATGACATGCTAAGGAGGGGAGCATTCCGTGTGAGTTTGTGTCTATCCAAAAAATTTCATTTGGGAAAACTAAGACAGGCAAGTCAATTAACTTTACAAGAGCAAAGGAGAAAAATTCATTTTCTCTTGAGTTTACCACTGCAAAAACTTAAAGGAATCCCCTTCCAAGAATACTATTAATTTTTACAGTGTCAGCATGCTTTTTATAAACTACATTTTTATGATTTGGTGTTCAGCATTGGAAACATTTTATACTCGAGAGGAAAGAGTGAGCCTTTGCAAAGCAGGGGAACAGGATCATATTTAAACCATTTGATCTATTTTTGAACTTGAAGGTTTTAGTCCCATGTAACAAACTAATTTTGAACGGAGGTTTTTCTAAGACATATAGTAAGTGCCTTTCTTTGATGTGTTTCCTCCCTTGCCTTGCTTCCTGCCATTCTCTGAGTTCCAAGGGTGTGTACTGAGCATGAAGTCAGTGCCATGCGATGCCAATACGCAACACCCATGTCCACTGAAGGCCACCTCAAGCCCTGGGAGCAATTAATCTGTCACCACCTCACTTCTTCTTTTGGCACCAGAAGGGCAATAAATATGATTAAAAAGATAGAGAAGAGGTCCAATGAGGAAAAGTTAAGAGAATGGGATTTTTCATCTCAGAGAAGAAAAGATTGAGTGGTGCCTCAATGACACTCTTTAATACATAAAATAGATCAATGACCTAGGTAGTACTGAATGACTAGTTTCTTCATGTCCATCAGAAGGGATAAATAAGAAGAAATGAACTTAAAGCAGATGAGATTTTGATTGTATAGAAGAAAAAATTTCCTGACAAATTAATGATCTACAGATGATGGCTATAAAAAAACCACTGAAAGTCTTTGAGTAGACTAAATAGCAATTTTCTCTAGACAGTTTAGACACTCACCTGGCTAAAAGCAGGAATATGGACTATGTTTCTTAACTTCCAGAAATATTTTTGCTCTACCACTGGTATTATTTCTTCTCTAAAGATTATTTTGAAGAATTTTGCTAAATGTACAATGCCTTGACTCTTCAGCAATCATGGTATCCATGATTCATGGCTCATAGCATCGCTGGAAGCTTATTAAGTATTTCACTAAATCAAATAAATCAATAAGCAAGTTAATACTCATTTATTAAGTACCTACTATGTGCCAGGCACCATACTCAAAGACAGTCTTTGTCCTCAAGAACGATACGTTGTGATGCGAAAGAAAACATGTAAACATCTAGGTAGATAAAGATTTGTAGAGTAGCATTCTGAGAGAGGAAGACATTGATAGGTGAAAAGAACAGGTAGGATTGAACTTGTAAGGATTGAACTGAGTCTTGAAGAAAATCAGGGAAAGGAAGAGATTGGATGTGAGATGTCAGAGCATTTTAGGTGTGGGTGACCACTGGTGCAGAGGCAAGAAATGAAAGATTAAGTGTTATGTTCAAGAAACCACCCTTAAGTCATTTTTGTGAGGGAGCTCAAGGTATAAAAAGACTAGAAAGAGAGGAAGAGATTAGGTTATGTAGAACTTTCAGTGGCAAATGAAAAAGTTTACATTTGATTAGGGAGGGAATAGGAAGTCCCTGGAGTTCACTGAGCAGGGAGGGAGATTCTATTCTAACCTATTCTGTAGAGAAATCATCTTGGCAACTAGGTGGTGGTTGAATTAGACAGAGCAAGCAGAGGGTCAAATTAGAATGCCTTTTACAATAATTCAGATGAGAGGTGATGAAGACCTAGAATAAATTGTGATTTTATGAGGAGGAAGGAGTGGATATATCCAAGAGATGCTGGGAAGCTAAAAGTGTCAAGATTTGGCAGCAGATTAAATATATGGGGCAGTGAAGTGACTTAGACTGCAGTCAGGAGGACCTCAGACACTTAGTAGCTGTGTGACCCTGGGCAAGTCATTTAACTCTGCCTCCATTTGCTCATCTGTAAAATGAGCTAGAAACGGATATAGTAAGTTAATCCAGTATCTTTGCCAAGAACACCCCAAATGGATTCACAGAATCAGACACAATTGAAAAATGACTGAACATAAATATATGGGCTTGTAGGAGGAAGGAATTAAGGGACCATAGCATACTCTTAAATTCGGTACTACGTGATCTTGTTTCCATCTTCTCTATATTTCCCATTTCTCTCTAGAGCAGGGGTCGGCAACGTATGGCTCTCGAGCCATTTCTGGCTCTTTTGAGGGCCAGATATGGCTCTTTCTGCAGGAGCCATAAAGTCAATTTTTTTTCAGGCACTGTTACAGGAGCCACACTGTGAGCACTGTATGGCTCTCACGAAATTACATTTAAAAAATGTGGCATTTATGGCTCTCACAGCCAAAAAGGTTGCTGACCCCTGATCTAGAGCTTTACAATTTTCTATTTTACATATGACCAAATTGAAGCCTGAATAGATTAAATGATTTGCATATAGTCACATAGGTAGGCTGGCATGTAAAATCAATTATTATTTGGAAAGCCACCACTTTTCCCACAGTAAAAATTGTAATTACCAGCATTTATAAGGCACTTTAAGCTTTGCAAATCACTTCACAATTATTACCTCATTTGATTCTCACAACAACACTGGAAGGTAGGTGCTATTATTAAACATATTTTACACATGAGGAAATTGAGGTAAATAGAGATTAAATGGCTTGGCCAGACTCACATATTTCTTCAGTGTTAGTCTGAATTCAGTCTCAGGTTTTCTCAACTCCAAGTCAAGCTGCCTATACTATACTCCCTCTCAATTCATCTTCACTTGCTCTTTAAAAAAAAAAAAACCCTTACCAAGGCAGAAGAGTGGTAAGGGCTATAGGGGTTAAGTGACTTGCCCAGGATTACACAGTTAAGGAAGTATCTGAGGGAAGATTGGAACTCAGGATTTCCCATCTCTAGGCCTGGTTTTCAGTCTATGGAGTCATCTAGTTGCCTCCTACCTTTGCTCTTGTAGAGTTAGTGTTAATAGTTCACCTCTGAATGTATAGTATTATCTATAAGAGGAGTAAAATGAAAGACTAAATTAAGTGTGATATAAAAAGAGAGACAGACAGAAAGAAAGGAGGAGTAGAAGGAGGAGGAGGAGGAGAAGAAGAAATACAAGAGGAAGAGAAGGAGGAAGAGTAGAAGGAGGAGGAAGAGGAAGAAAAGGAGCAGAAGAAGAAAGAGAAGGAGAAGAAGAAGGAGAAGGAGGAGGAAAAGGAGGAGAAGGGAAAGGAAAGGAAAAGGAGGAAGGGAGGAGGAGCAGGAGAAGGAAGAAGAGGGGGAGA
>NC_058133.1:127560705-127649269 GCF_016433145.1 Gracilinanus agilis
CAAAATGCAGGGTAATTAAAAAGACTCCCATTAAGTCAGAAAAATAAATGGATCAGAGGGTCACTAATTGAGGATGGCAACCAGGAAGTACCAACTGACCAACTTATTGCATATTTATCTTCCTTTACTTTTCAAAGTCTGCCCTTTTATCTAAATTCCCCAATGTAGTTTCAACATTCCAAAGATAATTGGGAGTTGTTTTGATGAAGATATCTGCATACCTGTTCCTATCCAAATATGCATTTTTTCACTGGACTTTGGGTTATAACTTTGGGTTATTTTAAATGTTTCTTTCTTTGATATAGTAGATGATCCAATGAAGAATAAAGATATGTGAGTCCTAGTCCTAGATATATAGCAAATTAGCTACATGGCCTTTGGCAAGTTCCCATATACCTATTTGTGCCTAACTTTTCTCATATACAAAATGGGAAAATTATAATAGTTATTATGATTATCAATAATACTAAATTATAAAAGTCCTATTCCAGTATCTAATCCTGGTATAGAATGTGAACCTAATTTCTTAAAAATTATTCTAGTAGAGCATAAAATCTTGAAGGTTCTACTAAACTGGAAAACTTTGAGAAAAGACCAGTCCTTTAAGAATAAATTGTGCATCTATCCTATAAGGTCTAGCTAGCTTAGTTCAGGTAGGCTTATTAGCAGAAAACTATCCATTGGGAAAGTAATTGTTTTGGCCATGATAATTCAAGAACAACATCTATGAAGGACTAATATTTTCTGAAAAGACCACAGATATTTCTGAGTATCAAGATATTATTATTATTATTATTATTTTCATTAAAGAACTGGTACAACTTATATCAGACTATTTACCACCTGGAGACAGGGGAGAAAGAGAATCTGAAACAATTTTTGACAATTGTTTTCTGACTATCAGAGTTTCTACATGTGATTGAAAAGAGGAAAAGAAAAAAAAGAAAAAAATTGCCATTTTCATTAACTAACTTCTTTTCCACATCCTAAATTTCTTCTAACCAATTTCAACTTACAGTTGGTCAAATGGTACTTGTAGTTTGCTATTACCAGTACCAAATACTCTATTCTATTCATTTGTTCTGACATTAGGGTTGTGAACACTTTTAACTGAAGCTATACCTTGAACAATTCTTTCTTTTATTTCTGGGTCATATCTCCCAAATATTATTATTATTGTGCCTTTTCCACAGACATAGTGGGCCAAGTAAAACAATCAATAATCAGAAAAGTAGGGTTCCAGAAATGAAAGAGCTAAAATCTCCAGAGAATAGTCTCTGGCCCTTTGGCAAGAAAGTTGTTGAAAAGATATGCCAGGGAAGGGGGCAACTAAGTATCTCAATGGATTGAGAACCCTGGTTCTCAATGGATAGAGATAAGAGATTCTGGGTTAAATTCTGTTCCTAGCTTTGTGACCCTGGGTAAGTAACTTAACCCCCATTGCCCAGTAGGCCTTACCACTCTTCTGCCTTGGAACAGACACACAGTATTGATCCTAAAATGGAAGGTAAGAGTTAACAACCAAATCATCTTCATGAAGAGATGTGCTGAAGGCAATTCAAACTATCAGGAAAAATCTTTTTGTTAAATTTTCAGCATGAGCATTTACACAATAGAAATCAGTAAAAACAGGGCTAGATTTATTGTTTTATTGTTTGTCTAGACCTAAAGAAACAATGGAGGAAAATAGTAATAAAGCAGATCATACATAAATGGTTGCCATGTGTTTCAGAAAGTCTATTGTTAATCATTTACTAGCACAGCAATCTCTTCATGGAGAGAGAAGAGTTGTTTCAACCATTCATAAATTCAGAGAATTCATAGTATAGCAACACACAGAAAGATCCATTCCTGGTTTTTCTTGAACAGATAAAGAAAGGCTTTTTTACCGCTGCCTTGTCTAACCCCACCCCCCTAGACCCCTTCCATGTGCACAAACAATGAAGCTTTGGTAGAGTCCACTACACAACTGCATACTTTCTTTGGGCACTCCAGATCATCCCTCTTTCCAAAGAATTTTCCCAGTAGTCATTTGACAGTACATATATATTTGAAAGGAAAAACAAGAGTTTGCAAAAAAATCTTATTTTATTTCTTGGGCCTGTGAATGTAAAGAAAAGAAACTGTTTCTTTCCCCTGGACCTGGCAAGAACTATTTAAATAGGTTTCTGGGGAGAAGATATGGGTTTAGAGAAGGTTCAACCTTTTTGTAGTAAGACTATAAAGAAGGCAACTCTTCCCAATTGTTAATTAAATTCAGTAAGACCACAGTCGTTCCACCCACCATATCAAGACCTACTCCTTGATTTGCTACTCTCACTTTCTGCCTCTTAGAGAAATCACTCAAGACTACAGAACATTCTTCCCAATAAGATCAGGCATGAAGAAAGGATGCCTATTATCACCATTATTATTTAATATTGTACTAGAAATGCTAGGAGTAGCAATTAGAGAAGAAAAAGAAATTGAAGGGATTAAATTAGGCAATGAGGGAACTAAACTATCACTCTTTAAGGATGATATGATGGTGTACTTAAAGAATCCTGAAGAATCAACTTACAAACTACTTGAAATAGTAATGTTAGTGTTGCAGGATACAAAATAAATCCACATACATAATCAGCATGTCTATATATAACCACCAAAGTCCAGCAGCAAGAGATAGTAAGAAAAATACCACTTAAAATAACTCTAAACAATATATAATATCTGGGAATCTTCTTGCCAAAACAAACCCAGGAATTATATGAACACAACCACAAAATACTTTTCACACAAAGTCAGAACTAAACAAATGGAAAAACATTAATTGCTCATGGGCAGATTGAGCAATAATAAAATGATAATTCTACCAAATTAATTTACTTATTCAGTGCTATACCAAACTACCAAAAAACTATTTTCTGGAACTAGAAAAAAATAATAAAATTTACCTGGAAAAACAAAAGATCAAGAATATCAACGGAATTAATTTTTTTAAAATGTGAAGGATGTTGGCCTAGTAGTATCCAGTCTCAAATGCTACTATAAAGCAACAGTCATTAAAACAATCTCATACTGGCTAAGAAATAGAATGATGGATCAATGGAATAGATTAGGGATAAATAGCAGTCTAGTGCTTGATGAAACTAAAGATCCCAGCTTTGGGGGATAAGAATTCACTATTTGACAGAAACTGCTAGGAAAATTGGAAAACAGTATGGCAGAAACTAGATATGGACCAATATCTCACATCCTTTATTAAGATAAGGGTCTATATATATATATATATGCATACATATATATATATTATATATGATTTAGATATAAAGAGTGATACCATAACTAAATTAGGGGAACACAGAATAGTTTACCTGGCATATTTTTGGAAAAGAGAAGAATTTATGACCAAACAAGAAATAGAGTGAATAATTTTGACTATATTAAATTAAAAATGTTTTGTACAAACAAAATCAATGTAATAAAGATTAGAAGGGAAACAACAAAAGGGGCAGGGAATTTATAACAAATTTCTCTGATAAAGGTCTCATTTCCCAAGTTTTTAATAAACTAATTAGAATTTATAAGAATACAAGCCTTTTCACATTTACCAAATAGTCAAAGGATATGAACAAGCAGTTTTCATATGAAGAAATCAAAGCTATCAATAATCATATAAAAATATTCTAAATTACTCTTGATTAGAGAAATGCAAAATAAAACAATGCTGTGGTACCACTTCATACCTATCAGATTGGCCAATATGACAGTAAAAAAAAGTGATGAATGTTGGAGGAGGTGTGACAAAATTGGGAACTAATACATCACTTTTTGGAGTTGTAAACTGATCTAATCATTCTGGAAAGCAATTTTGAACTAAGCCCAAAGGTCCCAAAGAGATAAAAGAAGGTGAGGGGAGGACCTACTTGAACAAAAATCTTCATAGCAGCTCTTTTTGTGGTGGCAAAGAATTGGACATTGAGGGGATGTCCTTCAATTGGAGAATGGCTGAATAAGTTGTGTTCCAAGAAATGATGGAAAGGATGAATTCAGAAAAAATCTAGAAAGACCTACTTGAACTGATGCAGAATGAAATAATCAGACCCAAGGGAACATTGTACACAATAATAGCAATATTGTAGAATGTTCAACTGTGAAAAACTTAGCTACTCTCAGCAATACAATAATCCAGGACAATTCTGAGGGACTTATGACAAAGAATGCTATCCCCCTCCAGAGAAAGAACTGTTAGAGTTGGATTGTAGATCAAAGCATATGATTTTTTTACTTTAGTTTATTTGAGTTTTTACTTGGGGATTTTTATCTTATGAGTATTCTCTTACAAAAATGAACAATATGGAAATATGCTTTGCATAATCATATATGTACAAAACAGATCAAATTGCTTGCCAGCTTCAGGAAGGGGAGGGAAGGTAGAGAGGGAAAAATTTGGAACATGTAACTTCAGAAAACTTCGGGGAGAAAATGTTATTACATGTAATTGGGAAAATAAAATATCTTTACAAAAAAATAAAATTAAAAAGATAACAAAATATCTCATGATAATTCAATTAAGTTCAATAAGTATTAATAAAGTATGGATGATTTGATAAATACTATCAGAGGTACTGGGAATACAAAGGCAAAACTTGAAATAGTTCCTGCCCTCAAGGAACTCCCAGTCTACCAAGAAGAGGAAAAAATGTTGTATGTAGGTCAGTCAATACAAAATACCAGTATGTTTGCTAAGCTAGAAAGAATAAGCTAAGCTAAATTCTGGACATGTATACTTTATTTAGGAAGAACAAAATAGAAAGAAATGGTAGAGTGCTGCTATATAATGAGAGTATGGATTCACATAAGATTCATATAATTCAGCAACCTGAGTGGGGGGAAATAGTGAGGAAAACAAAAGTGATGTTGTTGTTGGGATTTATCAGAAACCAAACGGAGAGACAAAGGAATAAAATAAAGAGTCTTGGGAAATAATCACTAATCTACCATATAGGCATGATATTGTAAAGATAGAAAACTTAGCTATCTGTACATCTTGCACTTTATCTCTGCCAAAGACAGATAGGCAACTTTGCCCATGAAAAGATGAAGGAACAAAAAAGGAGAGCAACTATTTTAGACCTGTTTGCCATCAGCAAGAACAAACTTGTTATGCTAAAGAGATCAAAGATAGGGAGAAAAGACTTTTACAAAAATATTTATAGTAGCTCCCTTTGTAATGGTAAAGAACTAGGGAATGACTAAACAAGTCATGGTATAAGATTTTAATGCAATACTGTTGTGCCATAAGAAATGATAAGCAAGACATCACAAAAAAAAAAAAAAAAAAAAAAAAAAAAAACCTGGAAAGACTTCCATGAAGTGATGCAAAGTGAAGTAAGCTGAACCAGGAGAACTTTGAACATAGTAACAGCTATAATGTACAATTATCAGCTGTGAATAAATGAACTATTACAGCAATGAAAAGAACCAGGATAACTTTAAGGAATTCATGATGATAAAGGCTATCCACCACCGTTGAAGGAACTGACAGAGTCTGGTTGCAGATTGAAGTATATACCTTTATTTGCTTTAGTTCCGCCATGAATTTTTCTCTAGTTTTTAAAAACAAAACATGTCTTCTTTCACAACATGATGAACATGGAAATATGTATTGCATAATAACACATGTACAATGTTACCTGCCATCTTGGACAGGGGAGGACAATGGGGGAGTGGAAACATGGATCACAAAATGTCAGAAAACAATTATTTAAAATTGCACTAACACATGAAAAAATTAAAAAAGAACAAACTTGTCAAAAGGAAAACTATATGAACCTTGAGGATAGGTAATCGCTCAAGCACAGAATCTGTGATAGAGAAAGAGAGGAAAATTGTTTATAGTCTGACCTGCATCCTAGATTGTGAAAGGAGTAGTTCTTCAAAGGGATAAGAAAAAAAGGACAGGTAAAATCACATAGCCCAATATGGGAAACTCTCCAGAATGGAATTCTAAAGACACAAATGGATATGATTCCAACAAAGATACCAAAGGATAGCAGCTTGAAAAAGACCAAAATGAATACATTGGGAACTCAACAGAAGACTCATATTTTTAAAAAAGATAGGTGGAAAGAAAGAATTTTCCTCCTTTCAGTAGAAATGGGGGAGTATGGTTGTGAAATGTTGTGTAAGCTATCAGAAGTAGTCAGTGTAACAGTAGTCACTGTAACTACTTTGCTATCTTCTCTTCCAAGATAAGATTCCTTTGGTGAGGAAGAGGTTATATATCAATCAACAAACATTTATTAAATGTCTACTACATACCAAGGACTGTGCTAAGTGCTGGGGATAAAAAAGATGCATAAAAATAAACTCTCACCTCAAGAAACTTACAATCAGGTGGGAGACAACATGCAAACAAATATATTCAAAGCAAGATATATTCAGGACAAATGGGAAATAATTGACAGAAGGAAGGCATTATAAATAATAAAGGCCAAGGAAGATTTCCAATAATAGAGGGAATTTTAGTCAGAACTTAAAGGAAGCCAGGGACATCAGAAGTCAGGGAGGGGAGGAAACGTATCCCAGGCAAAGGAGACAACCAGAAAAGAACAGGCAGGACACCAGTGTCATTGGATTGAAGATTATGAGTTGGGGATCATGGTATAGGAAGACTTTAAAGGTAGGAGAAGGCTAGATTTTAAAGGGCTTTGTAAAGCAGAGCATTTTGTCTTTAATCCTATAAACAACAAGGAACTACTGGAGTTTATTGAATAGGGATTTGGGGGAGGTAACATGACCATACTTTTGCTTTAAGAAGTAACTTTGGTGACTGAATGGGGAATGGACCAGAGTAAGGTAAGACATAGTGAGAAGTCCACAATGACTCCAAAGCTGTGAACCTAGGGGCCTGAGAGCATGGTATACCCTCTGCAGTTAGAGGAGAGGTAGGAAGGTGGGCAAAGGATTAGGGGGAAAGATGAATTCCATTTTAGACACACTGAGTTTAAGATGTTTCCTGAATACAGTTTGAGATGTCTGTAAAACAATTGGAGATGACAGATTTGAGGTCAGCAGAAAGTCTGGAATAGGCTATATAGATGTAAGAATCATCAGTGGTATTAAATACATGGGAGATGATAAGTTCACCAAGAAAAATAGCATGGAATGCCTCAAGAAATTAGTTGAGGTGAAAATTTAATGGTCTCTGATCAGGAAGATCATGATAATGGTATAATTTGGACAGTTTCTATAATATAGATGGTCTTTAGATCCCAAATTCAATACATATGGAAAAGCTGAATTATTCTCTTTTTACGTCTAAACATACAATCATAAAGGATGTCTTTTCATATTTTAGGATTCCTTAATCACTAAACTAGGAAGAATAAAAAAAAAAGAATAGAAGGGACTTGTCACTCAAGGTAAACTAGTAGCACCTCACTGCTCTCAAGGAGTTTTAGTAAATGGAGTCTAGATGGATTATGTCCTAGAGTACTGAAGAAACTTTTATATATGAATAATGAGCTGTTATCAGTAATCTTTGAAATATCTTAGAGAACAGGAAGGATGCTACGCTAGTCCTAGAGAAGGGCAAATGCTGTCTTGGTTTTCAAAAAAAATGGGGAGGAGAGATGGGGGGGATGACACCTACAAATAAAGACCAATGATTTTAACTCTCATTTTTTGGGAAACGTTATAACACATTAAAAGAAATGATTTATGAATATTTAGGAAGTGAAGCGAATTATCAGTTTTAAAAAAGCTGGCATTCCCTCATCAAGACCAGGTCATGCCAGAATCACTTCCTTTCCCCTTTTGACAAGGTAGCTAGACTGGTAGAGCAAGGAAATGCTAAGGTTTAGTATATTTAGATTTCAGTGATGCATCTGACAACGTCTTTCATGCTATTTTTATGAATAAGATGGAAGTATGCGGGCCAGATAATAAAACACTTTGGTAGATTTGAAACCAGTTAAATGATTGGAGCCAAAGAGTCCTAAATGGATCACTATTAGCTTGAGTGAAGATTCTTGGAAAAGAGCCCAAGGAATCTGCTTTTAGACCTATGGTATACAACCTTTTTTTTTCATCAAAGAATTGGATAATGGCAGATAACATGCTTGTCAAATTTCCAGATGACTCAAAACTAGAGAAATATTCTAGATAAGTTAGTTATTACACTAGAAAATAATAATGGCTGATATTTATATAATGCTCAAGATTTTCAAAGTGCTTTATTAACCATGTTCATGCAGAAAATAAGTTGTAGAGTTGAGATCTGAATGAAGTATTCTAGTGGTCTCTCTACCACACCAAAATCTGGATTCTAAAATCCTTTAACAGGCTAGAATGATGTCCTAAGCTAAATCCAATGACATTTAATCTGGATAAATGTAAAATTCCATTCTTGGGTTCAAAGAAATAAACTTCACAAATAAAGTATTAGAAAGGCATTACTAGACAAAGATTCCAGGGGAAAGGTCGTTAACTACAAGCAGCAATATATGGCATCCTTAAAGGTGTATTATATAGGCCACATGAAGACAGGATCCAGAATGATAGAGGACATAGTTGGGCTAAATTCTCACTTGGTCATGCTCTATCTGTGGTACTATGTGAAGGCCTGGGTGCCATGTTTTAGGAAGATATACATAAACAAGCTGAAGCATTAGTCTAAGGAGGAAACCATGAAAATGAGAAGACTAAACAGGTTAGAGGAGAATTGCCTAAAGGAAGTGGGTCCTGGAGAAGAAAGACTTGGGAAGGATACAGTCATTGTCTTCAAGCATTTTAAAGCATCTAGGTGGCAAAGTGGATAAAGTCTTGGTCTTAGAGTCAGTAAAAACAGAGTTCAAATCCTACTTTGGACACTTCTTAGCTGTGCGACTTTAGTTTTTCCATCTGTGGATAATAATAACAATTCCCTCCCAGGATTGTTAGGAGGAGGATCAAATGAGGATAATTATTATAATACATATAACATAGTGCCTGGTAGACAGTAAGAGCTTTATAAATATCAGTTATGCTGATAAGGAAATAGATAGCACAATGATTAAAAAGGCATGCGCCTATTCAAGAAGCTGGACCATAATGTGTATATAAGTATGTTTGTGGGTCTGTGGGTATCTGTGTGTGGAGGAGAATAATAGATTAAATTGCAAGTGTGGGATACAGAGGGCTCTAAATGGCAGGTAGAACAGTTTGAACCTGTTCAACACAGGGACGCTGAAGATTTTTGAGCAGAGGAGTGACATGACATGATTTATGAATAACAAAGATTCTTCTGGCAGATGTATTATGGATTGGAGGGGAGAGAGAAAAAAGGGGAAAATCCATAAGGAAGCGATTGAAATAGTCTACATCAATGATAAGAACAGTACATAACACAGCAAAAAGTGTCCCTTGGATTCACATTCCACTTCTAATACATTATTACCTCTGTGACTTTGGGGAAGCCACTTTAACTTGCCTGAACCTCAGTTTCCCCATCTGTAAAATGAAAGGGAGGGATAAGAAGACCTTTGAGCTCCCTTCCAATCATAAATCTATGCACCTATGAAAAAGTTCTGTCCCAGAACAGTGGCACTAAGAAGAAAGAGGAAGAGACACAGGTCAGAGATGTTTTGGAGGAAAAAATTCTTAGGACTTGTGAAAAGTGAGAGAGAGGGAAGAATGAAAGCTTTTTTCCCCATTTTAATGGAAGTCATGCATACAGGTTATGGACTTGTCCCTCTCCCAGTCATCTCAGAAATCACAAGTGGGAAGATTCAGAGATCTGATCACAATCAATCCATATCAGTTGTTAGCAATCAAAAAGTTTCTTCCAGAAAGTGATTTTTGAACATGAGGGGCACCAGGATTATTTTTTTATTTTAAAAGCAGTAATGATTTCATTTTTTCTTATTTTCTTATTTTAAAAGTTTCTTATTAATTTTTTTTCTTATTTTAAAGTGGCACTGATTTTATTCCTGATCCTACCAGCGTGTTCTAAGAGTATTAGGGCATAGACAGCCTGTATTTTAGCTCTCAACCAAGTGGCTAAGGGTTGGTGTTTTCAGCAATGGGTCCCAATGAAGTAGGATGGAAAAATGGCATTTAGAGAAGCAAATATACTCTGTTATGGAAGGATCTTTAGATCCAGGCCTCAGCATGCATGGAAAAGCTGAGTTGTTCTATTTTTACCCCCAAATAGCCAACCATAAAGGAAAATCAATTTTGAATGTACATTGTTACAAGGAATAAAGTTTCCTCAATTTGTTCCATACACTAAGCACCAATTACCAGCTCCACACTGTTTGGCAGCTCACATCAGAGGACCAGAACAAGACACTTACACTATTCCGCAAATATTAAAACAATAGACTGTGTGGTCTTGCTTATATGCCAATACACAAATATGCCAAGCAGCCTCTTTTCTCTGCTTGCTCCCCTCGGGAAGGACTCAAGGGGAACACACATCAAGAGAAGAGGAAAAGCTGTAATCATTCTGCGTGGCCACCCCACCCACCCACCACTGCACCTGATTCATTCCTGACAGCTAGAATTACACATGAACTGAAAGAAAATTATTGGTGGGATTTGTTGTAGGTTTATGTGCTCTCTCAACCCCAGCAGCTGCCTCAGTGGAAAAAGTACAAATTATTTTGACTATCCCTAGATTGTCATAGCACAACCTTTCCTTCCACAAACAGGAGAAAAATGGAATCAGCCATTCATCTGGGAAGCTATTTCCCCCCACCCAAACTTTATTCCTTTCCCTTTCACTTCTACAGCGTTGCTTCAACTTTATCACCACCACACTGTAAGACAGGAAACACAAAGATTTTTAAGTTCATTTTAAAGATAAGTAAATCTTCCCTTGAGCATATACTCTGTTACTAGATGTTAGAGAATTGGAACTCAAACCTAGATGCCCTGGTCCTTTCCATTAAACTATGCTGGCATCTAAAATTAGGACCATGAGACAGAAAAAGTGAGCAAAATATATAACACTGAAATATATCCTGAACAATGGTAAGTGCTTAAATGCATTTTGCATTGGACTGAAATATCAGATGATCTCTATAAAGCACTTTAAGGTTTGTAAAATGCTTTATCCCATTTTCCTCTCACAATAACACTACCCTGTGAGGTAGGTAATGGAGGGATCAAATTTCCCTGCATTTCAGGAATGTTATTATCATCATTTTGTAAATGAGACAAGTGAGGCTGGAGGGTATCAAATGATTTGCCCCATGGTGATATAGCAAACGAATGTCAAGCCTGGATTTTCACCTGGGTCTTCCTGAACGGAGTCCACCAGCCTCTACAGTATAGTATGCCATGCTCTTCATCATCAGAGTATGAATCATATCATTTACCCAAAGCATATCTTATCATTAGAAACACTGAAAAACCAATCAACCTAATCCCAGTAGCTCAAACTTCTATAGCTCTTTAGAGCTTCACAGTTATCAACATATACATCATGTCTTTTAATCCACAGTATGACCCTATGATGTTAATAATGTAAGTTTTATTCTTCTCATTTAATAGATGAAGAAATTAAGGCTTAAACAGAGATAAAGACACCAGGGGTAATATGACTATTAAATGGCAAAAAGGGACAGAAGTTTGAATTCAAAGTCAAGCAGTCTCATTATGCCTCAGTACCTCTCTACATCACAGATTTAATTCAACAAACAATGCTTTGAGTATTTAATGTGCTACTTACACTCTGTGCTAGACACTAGGAATTTTGTTATTCGGTCTTTTCAGTCATGTCCAACTCTTCATGACCCTATTTTGGATTTTCTTGGCAAAGATACTGGAGTGGCTTGCCATTTCTTTCTCTGGCTCATTTTAAAGACAAGGAAACTGAGGTAAACAGGGTTAAGTGACTTGTCCAAGGTCACACAATTAGTAATTAACTGAGGCCAGATGTTAACTAAGGAAAGTATCTTCCTATCTTCAGGCATGGTGTCTGAATCTCTTATACCTATTATATCTATTGTGCCACCAAAAAATGAAAGCATTCCCTACCCTCAAGGAACTTACATTATACTGAACTGGTCTTTACTGTGTACTACACTTATTTCTATCTTGAGTTGCCCTTATTTAATCCCAGTGCTGTCTTTGAACCTGGGCATCTCTATTACATTAGGATTATACTGAACTGGAAAAAAAATACACCCTTGTTACCTTCCTGTCTCATAATGGAAGATGTGAATAAAAAGCAATGAGTTTATAACATGATTCACTTGTTATAACAAAGCTGCTACTGCCTTTTTAATGGTGTGAATAACTAGCACACCTACTTATAGGTTTATTTATAATAGCTAGCTTTGTACATATAATAGTTATTTGCCCATGATTCACTTGCATGTTGTCTCCTCTCGTACCATTCCCTCCTTTCACCTTTAGATTGTGAGCTTTTGGAAAACAGAAGCTATTATTCTTTGAATCCCAAGTGTTTAGTAAAATGCCTGGTATAACATAGGTGCTTAATAAATGCTTGTTGACTTATTGACCTGAGCTCAAAATCCCTGCTCTTCCAGTTGCTAGTTGTGTGACCTTGAATACTTTCATCTCTCTGACCATTTCTTTTTTTAATTTAATGTATGTTTAAATTTTTTTATTTGTCTATTATATTATATATTATATATTATATTAAAGTTTGTTCAGTCATTTCAGTCATGTCTATATTTTGGTAACCCAACTGGGAGTTTCCTTGAAAAAGATACTGGAGTGATTTGCCATTTTCCTTCTCTAGCTCATTTTACAGATGAATGAAGACACTTAGGTAAATTGGATTAAATGACTTGCCCAGGGCCACACAGCTAGTAAATGTCTGAGGCTGGTTTGAACTCAGGTCTTTCTGACTCTAGGCTCATGAGTCCAAACAATGCATCACTTAGCTGTCCAACCTTTTCATGTTTTTTGTTTTAAATGAATCTACCTATCATTTCTTAAATCACAGTAGTATTCCATCACCATCATATGCCACACCTCAGTTTCCTAACCTGCAAAGTGAGCTGGCTAATATATATATAATCTCCTAAGTCCTTCACAATTCTGAATCTATGATTCTATATCTCTATGACTCCTGAAGTCAAGTGTAAATGCCACCTTAATGAGCTTAAACAGAATTTAGAGACAGAAGGGAAATTTAATATATTTTCTTCCAGATCCTTCATTTTTCCAATAAGAAAATAGGAGCGAAGAGAAGTGAAGTGTGCCTCAGTTTTCTCATCTATAAAATGAGGATTTGAGACTGAATAGATCTTAAATACCCCTTCTAGCTCTAAGTCAATGATTTTATGATTCTAAGTCACTTTCTCAAGGTCATCCATCTACCAAGCTTTAAATTAGAACAAATCATGAATCCCATGAAAGAGGAGTGTTATTCAAATTCACACAGCCTATTACCATTGTACTACAACCAATTACCATATTTTACATAATATCTTTGAATGGTGCTAATGAATACATGTAGACATGGTCAAAGCATGTTTTGCATGTTTGTAATGAGGACTTTATTTTTCTTTCATTCTCAATGGGAAGGGGAGGGAGAGGGAGGAGATTTTAGTAAACTAAAAAATTAAGTAAAAAAAATTTAAGTAAAAATAAATTTACTATATACAAATCATTCCCTAATTGGCAAATGGTCAAAGGTTATGAGCAAGCAATTTTCAGATGAAGAAATCAAAGCAATCAATAATCATATAAAAATGTTCTAAATCACTCTATTAGAGAAATGCAAAATTAAAACAAAGCTGAGGTACTACACTTATCAGATTGACCAATATGACAGTAAAGGAAAGTGGTAAATGTTGGAGGGGATGTGGCAATATTAGGATATCAATGCATTGTTTGTAGAGTTGTGAAATGATCCAACAATTCTGGAGGGCAATTTGAAACTATACCCAAAGAGCCATAAAACTGTGCATACCCTTTGATTCAAATACCACTACTGGGTCTGTCTTCCAAAGAGATAATAAAAAAGGGAAAAGGACCTGCCTGTACAAAAATATTTATAGCTGCTCTTTTTGGGGGGGCAAAGAATTGGAAATTAAGGGGATGTCTATCAGTTGGGGAATGGCTGAACAAATTGTAATACATTTTGATAATGGAATACTATTGTGCTATAAGAAATGATAATAAACAAGGTGACTTCAGAAAAAGATGGAAAAATCTGCAGAAATTAATGCAGAGCAAAATAAGCAGAACTGGGACAACATTGTACATAATAACAGCAATATTGGATGATGAACATCTATGAAAACTTGACTACTCCCAGCAATGCAATGATCTGGGTCAGTCCTGAAAGACTTATGACAGGGAATGCTATTCACCTCCAGAGGAAGAACTGTTGAAGTCATCTTTTACATTAGTGTATTTATGGTTTTATTTTGGGGTTTTGGTTATGTATAACTTTGGTATTACAACTATGACCACTATGGATATAAGTTTTGCATGACAATAAAAATAAATTTAATAAATAAATTTACTTAACTTCTCTGAGCCTCAGTTTCTTCATATGTAAGATGGAGATAATTGCACTGCTTCACAGGGTTTTTGTTAGGAAAAAATATCCTGTAAATATTAAAATATTATATAAATGTGTCGTGATTATCATTCGGCCAGGATTATTGGTTCTAATACTTAGTGCATTGTTGATTTTTACTGGCCAATAGCCACAGAGTATGTTCCTAAATCCTGATTATCCATCTTGCAAATTTATGTCCTTAATTGTAAAATTAGTCAGAAGAGAGACCAGGCAAGAGAAAGGAAGGCACCAATCCATCTTTGCCCCCAGGAAAATAACTCAGCAACTCCATTCTCACTATGGGTCAGTAGCATCCTCATTCCTGATGGATGACACATCATGATATGAAACTAAGAAAAACAATCATTCCCCAGCTACTATTATCCTTTGTGGACATCTACAAGAAAACTTAGGAGTACCTTTTTTCTAAAACGGGGAACAAAATAATATTCAGGGTACAACTGGAAGAAGAGATGACTATTTAGAGCCATCTGCCCCAAGTTGCCTCTGCTAGTGAGGGCTGAGGTCCTGAACCCCCAAAATTAAGGGATGTGGGGACAGGAAGATGGCTCAGTGGATTGAGAGCCAGGCCTAGAGGTAGGAGGTACTGGCCTTTGACACTTTCTGTGACCCTGGACAACTCACTTAATCCCCATTGCCTAGCCCTTGCTATTCTTCTGCCTTAAAACCAATACAAATCACAAGACATTGTGATTAAAGAGAAAAGGGTAAGGCAATATACTGAACTTCTATGAAATTCATTTTCCTACCTATAATATGTAGGAAATAATACGTGTAGTACCTATATCAAAGAAACATTATAAGGTACAAATGAGACAATATATATGAAGTACCTGGCAAATGCTCTCAATATATCAATGGTTATTAAGGGTTACTCATTTTGTATATAGTAGAGGATAGAATCAACAACTGACCAAATTTTAAGTATTGTTGGTAAGTTTTAATTGCTAGTAATTATTTTATATGAAAGATTTTGGGTCAAATAAATGAGAATTAAAAAACTAGGTCTTGAAGAGGAGGGAAAAGCACAAATATTTGTAAATTGGGGATGAAGTGTTTCAGTCACATAGTATATAAGTTCCAGCACAGGCTCTACTCATTGACTTGTTTTGCTTAAAAAAAAATAAATTTGGGAACACATTGGCAAAGGCAACATGAAAGAATGGCCAATCTATGCCTGGTTTGTATATTAAAATAGTTCCTCTTTTTAAGGAAAAAAAAACTAGATACAAAAGCATGGGAATTCAGTAGGTGGGTGTTGAGCGGATGTTCTGAACATGCTTTGCAAAAGACAAGCTTCTCATTTCTGGAAAAGCAATATCCTCATTGTTTGGTAGCATTTCCAACTGTTTGAGACCAAAAGTATGGTTTCTGTGCATTTACTTGCTTGCCAATGGTACAATGAGTCTTAAAAGAGACAATAGCCAATATGGAGCCACAAGTCGGCTAACCATTTAATGCCCTATCCTTTCTAGGGTGTGGGGAGCAGAGTATGGAGTACGAAGGAGGAGTGGAACAAATAGTGTAAGGTTGTTGTCCTTGGTTTTTCCACTAAATAAGCACTTTTCCAGCCAATAGGGCTTGCTGTAAACATCCCGTTGGCCCATGTGAGCAGAAGTAATTGGCTCAAGAATAGTCCTATGACCCAGGGAAGAAAGCAGCAACAATAGCCAGGCAAATAAGAACAAAATACAAAATAAGTTGCTTCATCTGGTTCAGGCTTGTCCAAATAGTTTGAAGAGGTTAAGGGGAAAAAAGTGGCTTTGGAATAAAATGTGTAGGTTCACATCATAGCTCAGATACTTGTATGTCATTTAGTAGAGTTACTTCAGCTTGAAGGTCTTAGCATCCTTCTTAGTAAAATGAGGGAATTGGATTAAATGATTCCTGCCTGTTCTAAACACCTATGCCCCTAACACTATAATGAATGAGTGAGAAGGGACACTCACAGTGTCAGTGTCTATTCCAACCCCTTTTTCACAGGAGAGAAGGAAAAGGAGCCCTACATTTACCTAAAGCATACAATCAATCTCTTCTGCTTCAGAGAAGTGTCAGTGGATAAGCTTTAGCACCTCCAGAGAAGTTTTAGTTCTTAGTGTTTCGAATCACTATAAAGTGAAAGTATTCCAAGTGAGGAATCATAGGACCTGGGTTAAAACCCTGGGTTTAATCCTTTACTATTCCCTGAGGAGATACACAAATCTCTGAGTCTTGAATCCTCATCTATATATTAAAAAGGTGATTGAATTAGATAATTTCTCAGGTCCCTTCCAGCTTTAAATCCATAATCTTATTATTTAATACTATAAGTAGGCAGGAAGGACTTCTTGGTGGGGATGGTTAGAATGTTTGCTGGGGAGGATAACTGAAGAGTAATTGGTACTTGTTGCAAGGACAAAAGAACTCTTAAAAAGTTGAGCCACAGCTCTGCTTCTTCTCCCTTTTCCCCTCCTGGCTATAATACAAACAACATGCATTCCAATAAATGTTTATTATTAGAACATGCATCAAGCATTTTTATTACACAGAGTAAGTGTTATATACATTCTTTGTACAGGATTATTCCTTGTAGAGAATTCATTGTGACCAGACCAATAAAAAAGATTATTTCAGTGGGATATCTGCCAAAACATGGAAATAATGCATCTCTTACACAGGATACTTCCTTAATATGGTTTTCTGTTGCAATAGTTCACCTATATGTGGATGGCTTCTTGATCTTTAAAGAAATGATGGGCATGGCTTTGCCTTTTCTGGGACCATGACTTAAGCAGTTCCCCCTCTGGATCGCTAGGTCTCTGAGCCTTGAACCACAGCTCCCCTCATTGCACTCTGATATCTGTCCAGGGACCACAGCTCCTGCTTCCCTTGGCCTGCCCATGTTCTCATTAAGTGATGAGCTCATCCAAATCACCCCTCTCATTTGCCTCCTACAGAAAACTGTTCCTAGCCCATCTATTTCCATCCTCCTCAATGGGTCACTCCCCTGCGCAACACTCCATGGAGCCAGCCCTACCTAGGTAATTATCAGACCTGGAATTCACTCTTCCCGGCAATATTTATTTTGTTAAAGAAAACCAAAGGATTCTCAAGTTCACCCAAACAGCGGGTGTCTGTTTTTGCCAAGAATGCTCCTTTCATTTCAGGGACATTGTTTCAGGCACCAGAAATATAAACTATGGAAAAGTTGAGTTCAGATTTGCGTGGTTCCGTTCAGTTTAGGTTACCACAGGAGACTGAGCAAAGAAAGACTAGGGAAATGGGTAACTTATTAACCCTTCCCATACTATCAGCTGCTTAGAGGAGAGGCAGCTGCAGATCAGGGAGGTAGGATTTTTATTGGGGGGGGGGTATTTGCAATATTTTTTTCTTAAAGGTGAGCCTTCTGAAAACATACTTTTAGGACTAGAGTTGAAGCTACAATTGGCTTGAGGAGAGTAGAGCTGAATAGGCTAATTAAAGAAGACTTATGTGAGAGTGAGAGATTTATAAAGGGACAGGACAAGATGTGAACAGACCCTAATAACTACTGAAATGACTGTCTCCATTCAATGCTGTAATAATGATGGCAATTCTTTGTAAACCACATGGAGATCTTCAAATGGAACTTTTTCTTCTGAATACTCCCTACTTCTCATTACATGGTAAAACAGACAGGACTAGACTGAAAACATTAGTTCATATCTTAGCTTTGTCACTAACATTGTCAGTCTTAAAGTATTTTATCTCTTTGGATCTCTTTTTCCTAAGGTCTCAAGATTGTGTGTATGTCTTATTCTGGATCTGCTGGAAACAATCCTGATCTGTCCTCTCCTCCTCTCCACCCTCCTCTCTTCTTCTCTCCTGTTTAAGATTGTCTTGGTGCTCACTATCCTCTGGTCATTATAATGAAAGTTCATAACCCTAGGATGAAGCCGTGGCTATTTTCCTAGGAACACTGAAATAATATTGGTTTCTTTCTGGAGTTTTCATAACAACACAGTAAAAAAGAGAAAGAGAAGACACTGTTGATGAACTAAAAAAAAAAAAAGCTGTAAGAACAAAAGAGTGAAATAACTTTATAAATTCAATAATACACTAGGTAAGTCACTTAACCCTGACTGCTTAGCCCTTGCCACTCTTCTGTCTTAGAACCAACACAAGACAGAAAGTAAGAGTTTTAAAAAGATCAATAAATAAAATTAAATAAATTCAATATTACATACCCAATAACATGTACAGAAATTGGAGAAGCGGTTTCTGTGGATCTCCAGAGACAGTATGATGAATAGGAGAACATGAGATATTAGCTTAGAGAGCCCCAGAAACAGATGGCATCCTTTGTGATCTTAGACAAATAACGGCCTGGTCAATCACTGACCACAGTGTGTTCCCTATTGCAGGGTATGTAGTTACAAATGCCCACCTGCTGCATTAAGTCACTGAAAGACTGTTTCAGAGAAAGAAGGCCCCATAAATGTAGCCTGTTAGCCTAGATTCCTGCTTTTGTTGACTTGAACAAAAGGTCAAGGTGGACTGAGACTGAGAGAGCTCTTTAGCCTAGAAAGCCACAGTACTTAGCTGCTAAGTAATTATCCTTTATACAAAATCCAATGGCTGCCACCTCTCCTTGACCTCAAACAACAGAGTGCCCCATTTTTAAGGTTTCTATGTCATTTGAAAGAGAAATTTTATTCATTCTCACATTTCTCCAGTTGCCTTTACCTCTTTTCTTATATTTTGGGGGGGGTAGTTTGGAAACAAAGGGATTCATAATAGGATAGGGATTTGGGGAGTTCATATCTTTATTCTTTCCTTTTTTTTAACCAAACAACTTTTAAATGGTAAAAGATTTCATTAGGCTGAACATTTTAGAAAATAAGAATTATATCATAACTGAGTAAAAAAAGGACTGGATTTGCAGTCAAAAGACCTGTGTTTGAATTCCCACATTGCTACATCTTACTTATGTGGGGAGGTAGTTTGGAGTGGTGGAAAGAGAACTGGATTTAGAGGTCAGAGGACCTGAGTTCCAATCCTGACTTTCAGTGTTCCACCTATAAAATAAAAGCATTAGAATAGAAAATAGCTAAAGTTCCTTCAAGCTCTAAAACCATGATCTTATAACATTTGTAGCCTTAGGCAAGCTTTTTTTACTTTACTTTGGGCCTTAGTCTCCTCATCTGCAAAATGGGGATATCTCTAGTGCCTTGAGATCCAATTTCTTTGATCTTTCAAAAGGTCCACATAAAAATTGCCCCTCCAATTTCGATGAAGAGGGCAATTGGTCTCTAGCAGCTGTAGCAAGGGATATATTGTGAGAAAAGTGATAAACTTCGAGTGCATTATCCACATAAGGAGACAGACATTAAAAATTCCTAAATTTTTATTAATAATACCAAGAAGTAATTGGAAAGGAAAGGAAGAGAGTAAAGGGATCAGTGAAAATTAATTTGATGAGTTGATATAAAATACAGTATACTTGTTGCCCCAAATTGTTAGTGTTCTATCATTCTTCCTCAATTTATCTTACATTTATTTAAATCATGAACATGTATCTATTGATTCCTAATCCTACTCCATATAGGAGATACTGTAAATTTCCTGTAAGGAAGGGATTGTCTGAATTTATCTTTATATTCACAACACCTGGTGAAAACTGCAGTGACATAATGGATCATGAACTGGTCTTGAAACCAAGAAAGCCTGAGTTCACACCCCATTTCTGATGCATATTGGTAGTATGATTCTGGGCAAGTTACATAATTTTCAGTGCTCTAGGCAACTCTGAATGACTATAAATTGTGTATAAGGATCTGCCTGCAATGGCAGATGGAATCTTTTTATCTGTTTCTTCCTGTTGATTACCTACACCAATGAAATCTCGGGTACAGAACTAGTCCTTATCTCCTAGATATAACCCAGAACCTTGAACATAGTGAGTTCTTAATAAATGATGGTTGAATTGAGTGGAATAAAATAGAATTAAATGGAATTGTGTTCCAAGTACAGTTAAAAAATACAACATAATGAGAAATTTAGATTGCAAATGAGATGAATCACTGTTGTCACTCTTCTATTACCACAGAGCCTATAGAATAAGAATTAACTTCTCCATTGGAAATCTACTTATTTTGCAATTAATGAAAGACAAAGGAGTTCAGAATTTAAATGTATGCACAAGATCAAATTTTTTATGAAATATGGATTTAAGTCCCAGATTTACCATTAAATAAATGGTAGGCAACCTATATTTGCCTCAGTTTTCTCATATATAAAATGAGGAGGTGCAAATAAATTATCTCTGTGGTCTTTTCCAACTCTATATTTCCATTAAGCTACAAAACCAATTCTCATTTCACTAATTTTCACTCAACACCACTTTCTGCCATGCTTTCCAGTTAGGTTCAATCCCCTGGTAATACTCACTAAAAGGATGTGTAAAGTGAAGAAGGGGTAAATTAAAATTATCCTCTGGTAAATTGCCATCTCCTGCTCGTGTGGATCCAGGGAAATGAAGCGGTACCATATAAGATTGTGGTAACGCCTAGAGCCATGGCTAGGAATTCTTTCAAGTGCAGTAAGTTCAGCTAAACAAGTGGGAAATGATATAGTACAATATATAAGGTCATCTAAGATCGGGTATAAGAGTACACTGAAGAGAGCAGCCTCCAGAGAGGCCAGATATCAGTCCCCCAGGAAGTAAGGGAGAAAGACAGAAAGGTTCCATAGCAATGGTTCTTTGGGGAGTGGCAGCCTAGGAATGGTTGGAACCATGAGATGGCAGGGAGTCGTAGAAGACTCTGATGGTAGGAGCAGAAATATAGCTGATATTCACCTTGGAAAGATAGCTTATATCCCTCACAGAGATACTGGTAACTTGGGGAAAAGTTCCAATCACTCCATATTAAATATATCTCAAGTAACATCTCCCTCTTATTAAAAACTTAACCTTTCCATTTAAATAACTTCCCATACTCTTTACCCTGGGTGCCTGTGGTTGTAAGCCACATAGAATGTGCCATACATTGTACTATCAGTGTCCAGACACTGTTTATTATCATTATTATTATTCCCTGAATGATACACAATGAGATACTTCTCTATACACAGGGTAAGAGCAGCAGTTTACATTCCTGTAAGTCCCAAGTGGTACCTATACCTAACATTTCATTAAGGAACACCCACACACACACTCGAGTCACCTCAATACTTCTATTGAAGTATTCAATTACTAAGTTAAAATAAATGAGATGTTTCTTCCCAAGATGTAGTAAGAAGGTTCATTTCTTTAAGATGTGGATTTCCCAGAGTAGCAGTCAATTCTGTCCTAGGATGCTTTGAGTTCCTATGTTCCATGGGTTTTTCTGTTTCCTCTTCCCATTCATTGCTTCTTATTGTTCCGGAAAGGAGCAGGGTAAGACCGACCCTGAGGACTGCGGTCTAAATAACAGGCATTTGCTGGAGTTCCTTTGAGTGTTTTTCTTGAACTGAAGTTTTCTAATACAAAACCATATATAGTCACGGTGCCAACAATGAAGAATTTCATCCACAAGCTATATTTTAAGCAAAGCATAGTTACTAAGTAAAATAAGATTACAGAATCTATGACCTTCCCACCCCACTTTTTAAAGGGCTTTTTAGAACAGTTAATCCACAATAGTATGGCAGACAACAGAATAAAAGCTAAAATCCCCTACTCCTGTAACTCAATTTTACATAGGCATGGTATAGCATTTCATGTCACGGATAGGATTTCTTCACTGCTCTTAATAGAGGACTTTGTAGGCTTCCTGCAATTAGCATAATGGAAGAAATGAAGGTAGAAAGATTTTCATTCTGCTCTCCTAGGTATTGAAAAAAAATAGCACCACAGAGCCGAGGTTAAACAGGAGTCATATAGTCCATTCCCCAGTATTCCACCAAAATTCTCTATTACTTTAAAGCAGATTTTTTTTTTTGCCTTAATATAAAAAAATACTCAGGCTACTTCTATTGGCTCATATTCCCAGACCTCTCACTTGTAAAAGCCCTATTTCTACTGAAATCTGTAGGAGTGGCAGATACACTTGGTATGGTTGAAAATATTTCTATGACCAATCAACAAGCATTCGTTAAGCACCTACATACAAAGCAGGTTAGGTGCTCAGGACTCAAATGCAAAGTATGAAACATTACTACCATTCATTTACTTTGATGCTATGCTATGTCTAGGCAGGGATGAAGAGCAAATCACATAGCTAAAGCTTTCTGTCCTCTGACTGCTTCAACTTGACTCATAGCTGACAGAATAGTTTCTCAACCCCATTGTTTCCTTAGTGCTTCTCCTCAGGTTCTTTTATCATATTCTTCTCAGGTTTTTATTTCCAAATCCTATATTGAATGTGACTCATCTTTCATTTAAAAGTTACAATTCACCTAACTTCCCCTAAAAAACAGAGTTCCTTTTAATCATATAATCATACTTCAATCTGTAATTCTCATTTCTTTAGTTTCACCTTTTCTAAAATTATAAAACAGTTGTGCAAATGGGCTGAGGTATTATAATCTCCTGCAGCTCAGAAGTCTTTAACAAAATCTGTTTTTCCCTTTGATATCTTTGAAAATGTGTTTATACTCATTTTTCTCCAGTTTTTAACAAACAGAACTTCTTTCTCTGCCCCTTTAAAATATTAAGATCTTCATACAGGATTGAGTCATCATTCTACATTGTTTAAAAGGTGATTTGAATCTTTACATTTATTTTTTATCCAACTTTTTTATTATATTTAAAGTTCCAAGCTGTCTCCCTCTCTCCTTTCTTACCCTACACTAAAAAAAGTCATCATTTAACAAAGATTCATATGTACATATGAATACATATACACAGATATGTATATACATAAAACAATAAATTATGCTTACATATGGATGTTTATGTACGTAGATTGTGTGTATAATATATATGTAAAACCATAGAATGCATACTTCTATTTATTAATTCTTTCTCTGAAGGTGGACATTCACAGTTAGTTTTCAAACAATATTATTGTTACATATACCACATTCTCTTGGTTCTGCTCTTTTTGCTCTTCATTATTTCATGCAAGTTTTTCATTTGTTTTTCTAAAATCTACCTGCTTACTGTTTCTTATAGCAGAGTAGTATTCTACCACAATCAAATACTACCACTTCTTTTACTATTCACCAATTGACGGGCATCCCCATCATTTTCAATTTTTTGCAACCACAAAGAGAGCTGCTATTACTATGTTAGAATATATGGGTCCTTTTCCTTTTCCCCAATAACCTTGGGAAGTATATGTAACAATGGTATTGATGTTTTATAACTCTTTGAGCATAAGTCCAGATTGAACTCCAAAATAGTTGGATTACTTCACAGTTCTACCAACAATGTATTTTAATGTTCCCATTTTTCCATATTCCTTCCAACATTTGTCATTTTCCCCTTCTATCATTTTAAGACAACATGATACATATGGGATGGTATCTCAGTGTCTTTTTAATATGCATTTCTCTAATAAATAAATATTTAGAGCATTTTTATATAAATACATATATCTTTGATATTTTTTATCTAAAAACTGCCTATTCACATCCTTTAACCACTTATCAGTTTATCAATATATTTTTTTCCAATTTTATGCTTTGAAATCTTTGAATTTATATCACTATTTATTTTTCATCCAAAAATTGCCTGATAATTGCATTTTTTCCTACACAAATAAAATTAAGTTCTTTTTCTACTGCTTTTAGCTATCAAAATATTTATCTGTAATAGCAGCAGTATCTTACAACCTGGCACTTAAATATATTATTTTAGAGAATAAATATATTCTGACATTAAAATATATTTTTTAAGTTTAAAAAATATAAATATTTTCTTTAAGATAAAAAAATGCTTTCTGAACCTCCTAGCACTAATCTGCTCCATTTATCTCAAAGAGACAATGTACCTGACACTTGTTGACTAATTAATTAATATAATAGCCTAATTCATGTTTAAGTGATAGTGACAATGAAAGTCTGGTCTTATGTAGAAAAGGAATTGAAAGCTGCCTACCCATGATTTCTGATATCCTGGCACACAATACCTTAAATGGGCTAATAAATGAAAAGTTCCCTTCAGAGCTTCAATCCTTTAGATTGAGATTATTTATTTTAATGGAATTGCCTCTAGGGAATCTGAAACTGTAAGCTATTATGAGTAATTTCACCTTAGTGTGAATAAAAGCTTCCAGAGCAGTTTTGAGAGGGCGAATAAGGAGAAAATGTAGACAGCTCAGATTGAGTGGGTGTCACTGAAGGAAAAAAAATAGAAAACTTGAGGTAGCCCAAAACTGACACTTGGGTTTTTTCAATGAAGGTTTAGTCCTCAATCAGTGTTACCCTTCTCTGTAGCATTTGAATATACAAGAAACTCCTGGAGATTCAATGTCTTTATCCAGAGGATCCTAGTCTTTCTAATAGTGTGAGACATTCTGAACATTTTGTCAAGCCATAGCGAGAATTGCTTTCGTACACAGAAGCTCAAATGATTTGAGTTTTAGCTATAAAACCTTTATTTCACCTATACACAAAGAATCTTCTTCCTGCAAAATAACCTTTTCACAAAAACCCTTTCTGGATATAGTAAAAGAGTTATAATTATCTCTATTTTAGAGTTGAAGAAACTGAGGTTAAGATAAATTACATGAATCATCCAATCATATGACTAGTAAGTATAAGATAGGACTTAATTCCATGTCTTCTGGTGCCAAATGTAATGCCCTTTCCATAACATCCCCCTAATTCTCATAGTGAATAGAATCCTACAAAATATTGCTCATATCGTTGCTCTCTAGACTGCTGCTCAGAGGATGAAATAAGTGACTAACATGATAATGTACTTCATTCTCCCAGCACCAAAAGCAAACTCAACCTCTCAAATAAGGAACAGGATTAAACAACTATTTCTAAAATTCATAAAGGAAAAGCCTGGGGAAAGGCCAATGGTTTACCTTGCATCTGATTATAAGTAGTTAGCATTTGTCATGTTTAATAACACTTGTTCTTGGTTACTGGATTTTCCAAACCCGTCCCCACTCTCCACCTCCATCAAATCTATTCACAATTAGAAAAATAAATGACAAGGATTCAGTCACAAAGTTGAAAGTAGAATCATTATCTAGTATGAGCCAAATTATGACTTCATCTCATGCTAGGATATTTTTTATTTTGATAGGTGTGGCAATTCATTAATGGGGATCAAGTTAGACTATACATGACTTTATGGAGAGGAAAAAAGATTGGCAATAAATTGAGAAAGAAGACATAGTAGTGCTTTCTAGAACAAAGTCTGTCTTCTGAAGTATTTCGATTCCTTTTCTTTTTCTTTCTCTAATAGTAATACTGACTGAATTCAGTCAATCATTCACAGTGTTTAATGAGGCTCCTTGTTTATTGACTCACTTTCTTAGAACTGTTCTAGGTACTGACAATACCAGGTTAGTATATGATGAAGTCCTTCATCTCCACCAGCTCTCCATTCACTTACTTGGGAAGACTTTTATAATCTCTTTTTACACCATGCCCTACTAATAGAATGTTGTCCCTTCATTTTTAGCAAAGTCAATTAAATTATGTTGATTTAATTCTTACACATATCTCTATCCACATCATTGTCCCTCCTGGGTTTTGTCCATCTCCCCATAATATCCAATATAGCACTGCATTTATGGAGTATTGAAAGTTTAATGTTGTGGCCCATATCATCTTTTGGAACTTTTGTCCTCACTTTAGCAGATTGTTTAATCCCCGATGAAGGCTCTTAGATTATCAAAGGATAATTTGGAAAAGAAAAAAAACCCAGTAACAACAACCAAAACACAATATAAGCCTTAGAAACAAAAATGAAATCTGTTACTCAGCCAAGCAGGATTCCGGTATGTTTTACAGCCCCCAGGAGAAAGCTGACCTCATTTAAATAAACCATCAGTGAGACAAGAAATGTCAACACCAGCCCAATTTGCTAATCATAGTGTTGCTGAGGACAGAGAAGGCTGCTCAAAAATTAATTTAATGACTAATTGATCCTTTATCACAAACATACAAAGCAGTGAGTCCCCTCACCAGGTCACTGAGACTCCAAGAAAACACTCGTACCTCAATAACCTAGAGATTTCAGCCATAAAAGTACATTTTAATGGCTTTTGTTATGAGAATAAGTTCCTCATTTTCTCACTTTCTTCTGTACAGATAGACACAGCTTTTGATTGTAAGCACCCAAGGGGAAAAAAAAAACCAAAATCTTTTTAGCCTCTCTTGCACAGTGTTTCAAATTCATCACATTCCAATTTACAAACATTTATTAACCACCTACTATGTTCAGAGGCTGGGTGGGTACACATTTGGGTTAGTAAGAGATCTCTGACTTTATCAGTCTTGCAGTCTAGAAAATAGACATGAAAAAATCGAGTTTCTATCATGTGTGAGGTGTGTATTTTCAAGAGGGGAATGAACACTCACCTACCAAGAGCACACTACAAATGTGTTAGTGGGACTTCAAGTATGCATCCAAAGACAGTCTATTTAAAATAGGTCCACACCCATTCGTTTTACATAGTTGCTAACTAAATGTAACTATAACTAGTGTCCTGTTAGACTCTTGCTGTAGGGAAAGAGGGAGCAGAGCCCTCTTTTAACCATTGCTGAGGGGTAAGAGTCAACATTCAGTTAAAGAACTGACCACTTGGCTTCAAAGTCAGGACCACTTGGCTTCAAAGCCCACCTCCACCACACTCTAGCTGCATAACTATGGATCAATCAATTAACCTTTCATAGCCCAGAAAATTCTCCAAGACTAGGAACTGCAGAATGGTTGCTGATTCAAATTGGTAAGAGGGGTTTTTTCCTTACCAGACCCTCACATAATCAAAGAAATCATAAGTCCATTACCTATGATTTGGCCCCAACTAGGGCCAAGTCATTCCTGGAGTATTAAAGGGGGTTGATGGGAGCAAAGCAGAAGGAAAAAAGAAGGCAGGCAGGGTCACACAGTGGAAAGAACATTCCCTCTGGAGTCAGAAGCTGTGGATTCAAATCCAGGACACCACCACCCCCAACCCTTGATGCTTATTATCTATATAATCTTAAGCAAATCACTTAAGTTCCCTGAACCACTCTTTTTGTCTGTAAAATGAAGGGATTGATCTAGATGACCTTTGAGGTCTATCCCAGCTCTAAATCTATGAGTCTATGGGCAGATGTAAAAGGATGCATTAGGAATGGAAGTAGACTGAGCTAATCCCTCTTTGGCCTCTTCTCCCTACTTCCCCTCCATTGTTCAAGTCCCTCAGCTGCTGGTATTTAGTTTTCTGGCTCCTTTTGGGGTCTGGCTACCAACCCTTCACTTTTTTCTTTCCCTGAATTTAAAAAAGAAAAGGCAGGGGGTGGGGGAGAGTGGGAGGAGGTGGGGGACAGTAAGTGAGCTGTTCTGACTTTTCCAGAAGCCTCCTTCCTTTTCCCACTGTGTGGCCAACATCTCAGTTTTCTTGCTAATCTAACAGCTCCCCCTACTGTCTATTTTACATATATCAGCAGAGTTAATGCATGCTTCAGAGAATGTGCAAAGATGTCACTCATCTCAAGGAACTCGAGCTTAACAAAGTCACTGGGTTTGATTCTTAAGATTTTAGAACTGGAAGTAGAAGGAATCTTAGAGACCATCTAAGCCAAAGCTATCATTTTAAAGATGAGGAAGTTTAAGGAAGTGGATAATCTGAGATATAGCCCTCAGACGAGAGCCCAGGGCTCCATAGACTATATACCATGCTTCCTATATCTCTTCCACATTCCCAGAAAGCATATTGCTATCACCACAGCAATAAAGTTTCCTGATGGTCATCAGTAAAAGCCAATGAAAAAAGTAGAGGAAAGAGCGCTGACTGTATGTGCACTGTTAGATCCTCAGCTCCTAAAATCAGAGATCAAGAGCTGGGAGGAACCTAAGAAATAATCTAACCTAGTATCTTTATTTTGTCACTGAGGGAGTTAATCTCTATAAAGATTAAGCAATTTGTCCAAGACCACACAGTTGAAGCAATAAATGGGATAGCCAGGATTTAAACCCAAGTCCTCTTCCTCTAGATTCAGCATTATTTTTCACAGTACCCACCCCAAATGGTGTTAAGGAATAATGAAGTGACTTATCCAAAGTTATACATGTAAAAAGCAATAGAACCAGGACTCAAACTCAGAGTATTGTTACTCAGTCATTTTTCAGTCGTGTCCAGTTCTTCCTGACCCCATTTGGGGTTTTCTTGGCAAAGATACTGGAGTACTTTGCCATTTTCCTCTTCAGTTCATTTGGCAGAAGAGGAAACTGAGGCAAACTTAAATGATTTGCCCAAAGTCACACAACTAGTAAGTATCTGAGGCCAGATTTTAACCCAGTTAGCTAAACAGTTCTGACTCTAGACTCCATATTCTATAGAATCTATCCATTGCACCACCTCGCTGCCGGAACTCAAATTACCTGACTTAAAAGTCCATTTCTCTTTACAGTATACCAATTAAGCTGTCTTAATTAGAGAGTCAAGAGACTCAGATTGCAGTTGAAGCTCTGCCATTATTAATTTACTATGTGACCTCACCTTTCAAGGTTCCTCTCCCCACCCCCAATTTCCCATTTCCTCATATGGAAAATGAAGGGATGGAATTATATAATTGTCTCTAAGGTCCCTTCCAGATCTAACATTCTGGGATTCTGGGAATTAGAAAATATAGCCAATGGAACAGCTTCCTGTTGAAGGAGCTGCCTCTTAATTCATTCAGAATGCAGCTCACTAGTGTAATTAAATAAACCCTTAATCTTAAACATACACTTTGTCATGAGAACGACACTGTTTATTCCACTAGAAATATCTCATGTCAAAATCTGAACGGCATTTCTTTCCTAATGGGAGTGGGACAGAAAGCACTGCCAATCACCAGAGAAACAGAGCCCTGCAGAAGACAGCAGGTCTCTGTATTCCAAGATAGAAACATAGGGCTACTATAACATAAGAGGGAGGGGAAAAAAATCACACTCTAAGAAAAGTTCTCCAGGTGATTTTCAGCTTTGCTTCTCTTTATCTTTTTTTTTAAGTTTTCCTTTAACAAACAAAAAGAGAATAGCTCTAATTTCTGGTTAACCCTAAAAGCTAAAATGTATTTACAGAAGCATCTAAAACGTGGTTTTCTTACACATTCAGAAAGAGTTTACCTAGACAATAAGCTCACTGTGCTTCAAAGAGATGGGCGACTATTCGGGATTGGTTCCTCAGCCTCCTTTCCATATATGGAAATATAAGATTCAAAAACCTCAAGTAGCACTATTATAGAGATCGTTAGGCCTGGTGATCTATTACTTTTGTTGATAAAGCCTATTGTTTCCTCAGGAAAACAATGCTGGCAAAGAGACATTTCAAAGACCTCACTTTGGAAACTGTGCGTTTTTAAACAGTGTAGGATAAACTGACTAGAGGAGCAAAAAAGAGAACTTGTGCATTGGCAGAAGTCCTTTTTTGTATTATTTTCACTTCTGTCATCCTTTAATAGCTGGGTCTAAGGATTGGCTGTGTGTTATCACTAAAAAGGGGTAATAATAGGCTTGGAGCAGCAAAAGCCTTCAGAAACACATTCACTGCTGTACATTCTCTGTCATCATCTCCTAATAGCAATATGGCCTGATATGGAATTGATTTCAATATTTTGCTTTGTCTTTGAACAGCACAGTTCCTGCTGAACAGGGCAAAAGTAAACAAAATCTACTTAATTTCAAAAGCTTAGCTAGCTTAACAGCCTCAGACAATTCTATCAATAAGTCAGTGTGTGTTTTTGCAACTCTACTTTATTCAAAGTGTGGCATAATAAACTTTCAGAGTTAGAAGAAATCTTTCCTGTGAGGCTACACTCAACCTATCCTATCTTGTTTTATATAGTTGCTTGCATGTTTTCCTCCCCTTTAAACTGTGAGTTCCTTCAGAGTTGGGGACTAACTATTTTTCCCCTTTCTTTTTTTTTCCTGCAGTGGAGAGAAGTCTTTTTTTTTTATCCCCAGGATTAGCTAGTTCAACTCATACCTTGTCAGCTTCAGATAATTATATGCCATTATATCTAGTTTCCAAAAAGGGAATGGAAAGAATTCAACACACGGAGTCAATGTTCCTGGCTTCCTCCTTAATCTTAGAACTTTTCATGTTTTCTCCCCCATTAGACTTTGAGCTCCTTTAGAGTGCAGACTGGGGTTTCTTTTTTTCCTTTTTCTTTTTTGGCCTTTTTATCCCCAGCATTAACAGTGCTATAATGCTTAGCAAGCATGTAATTGATACTAAATAAATGTTAGTTGATTGACTATTTTTATGGAAAAGATCAAGAGATGTTTCTGGTAGTACAATTAGATTCAGAATGTATTGAATGACAAGAACCAAAGAGTACTCATTAATGGTCCAATTGTACCTTGGAAGAAATTCTAGTCTAGTGCCCCCAGGGATCTGTGCTTAACTGTAAGCTTATTAATTTTTTACCAGTGACTTGGGTAAAAAAATAGATGATATGTAAACACATTTACTTGAAAGGAAAGCTTACAAGTTAGGCTCCAAAAATATCTTAACTAATTAGAACACTGAGCCAAACCAAAAAGGATGAAATTTTATAGGGATAATAGTCAAATCTTACATTTAGGTAAAAAAAATCAATCATAAGCATAAAATAGAGAAGGCAAGGTTAAATAGTAATTCATCTGAAGATCTGGCTGTTTCAATGGACTATAGGCTCAACATGACTATAGGCTTCAAGAGAAGCAGAGATCAGATCCCATCTGATTTATTGTTTTCAGTAATGGTCATTACATTTTAGGAAAAATATTAATGGAAGTAAAGGCCACCAGGATTGTAGGGGGTCTTGAGTTCATGACATATGAGGATGATTCAGTGGAACTTAGGATGTTTTGCCTGAAGAAAAGGATATTTAAGGGAAATATGATAGTTGTCTTCAAATGTCATGTGGAAAAAAGGATTATTTTTGGAGTATGGCCACAGAGAGAGGGCCAACCCAGGAGCAATGAAGAGGTACTTCAAAGTGGCAAATTTATGCTCACTGTAGGAAAAACTTCCTAACAACTAGAGCTATTTCTAATGGAATGGGCAGTCTCAGGAGGGAATAGGTCCCTCCTCTATCCTTATTAAATTCTCTTGAGGAATCAAAAAGGAGAAGAAAGGAAAAGAGCAAGAAGAGAGAAGAAGAAAGGAGAGGAGAGGGGTGGAGGGAAAAAAGGAAGGGGAGAGGAGGGAAAGAGAGGTCTTCAAATAAATGTTCAATGGCCATTTCTAGGATATGTGCTACTTTTTCAAGTATGAGTTGAACTATATGGCCCACTAAAGTCCAATCCAATTCTGAAATTCTCTTATTTTGTAAAATGAGAAAGTAAGGGACTAGGTGGTCTTTAATTGGAAGTATTTATGTTAAAAAATAAGTGGTCAAGTCAATTCTGATTTTCAAAGAATCTTTATAGAATGTACCAAGTTGTTTACTTACAATGTTGTTCCTTAATAAGACAAAATAAAGCTAGATTCCACTCAGAATCTCCATTTTCAATTTCACATTTTTGAGATTAATGCAAAAGGACCCTTTATCTTTCAAAAGAAAAAGGTGAAATGTCATCAAATATCCAGACAGAATAGAGACAATACTGCATTTTCCAAGCCTCCCCAGCCTCATTTGAATTTATTTTAAAGGTTCCAAGAATTGAACATTATCATTAAATGACCACATATGTGCCCAAGTATTCTAAGAAGTCTCTTTAAGTCATACAACTTAACAAAGTGAGTGAATTTTCATCAATTGTAAAAAAAAAAATTGAACCAGATGACTACTAAAGTCTCTTCTTGCCCTGGCATTCTGTATTACCCAATTTATATTTTCTAGTCCATTCTTCAAGCATTTTAGAAATATCACAGTGAAGTATCCAGAACATTAGAGTCTTTCCTCTTTATAAAGATGTCTAAAAATGAGGACATGCCACATCCTCTCTCTATAACCTAATGCAGTATCTGACAGCCCCCACTGGCAGACACTTTTTCCTAGGGTATAATCAGAATTCCTCATGGTATTCAGCATAAGAGAAGAATATCAATTAGTGAATCAAGAACCCTTTAAAGCTATGTCTTTTCATCACTACAATAACTGGCTTCAAAGTGAAAAGTTCAAGGGACTAGTCATTTTGTCTTCATGAATTCTAACAATCAGCTGAGCTGGTTCATATATTGGATCAGTTAGTATTATATTGACACCACCTTGGTTATCTAAATGAATGCCCATTTAGACATAGACCAATAGGTCTCAAAGTTGAATTGAAGGACTCAAACACAGCTAAGCAATAGGCCACGTGGCAACAAGATCTAAGGATTTTAATTTACTAGATACACAATAAGTCAATATTGTGGCATAGAAGCCAAAAAAAGTTAATGTAATTTGATGCTAAATTACTAAAAACAATAATAATAGCTGATATTCATATAGTACTTTAAAGTTTGTGAAGTGCTTTATTTCTAAGAGGTAATTAGTATCTTTTCTGAAACAAGCACAACTATGCTTTATTCTAGGTGCCATATTTTAGAAAAGGATATTGACAAGCTGGAGAGCATCCAGAAGAGAGTAATCCAAGATTCTGGTCATCATTCTATATGGGATGAGTTGAAGGAACCAAGGATGTATAGATGGAAAAAGGGATGATTTAAGAGGGACCATTAGGTTATTGTCTTTAGAAACAATGTTATGTAGCACACAGGATGTAAGACTCAAAGTCTTGAAGACTGGTTTGAATCATCTTTGAGACATTAACTTGCTAATTGTTCAACATTGGCAACTCTCCCCCTCAGCTTTTTCATCTGTAAAATGGAAGTAGTTCTTCTATCACAGGGTTTTTATAAGGATCAATTTTTTTAAATGCACATAAAGTGATTTGTAAAACACAAAGCAAAATACATGAGATAACCACATCCTAGTCATTTCTATACCACACATTCTCTACTCAGACCATCAATTCCAATTTTTCCCCACCAAGCAACATAGACTCTGCTCCTGGGTCCTGGGCTCTAATACATAAATTTCTGTCTTATCTTGCTAATAACATGCCCCAGGAATATCTTCCCTGTTTGAATATATTACTCTGATAATAAAAGAAATGCAAATCAAAACAATCTTGGGCTTTATCTCACATGCAGCAAATTGGAAAAATGACTAAACATAGAAATAGACGATTTAGGGAGAGTAGCAGAAAAAGAAGCAAAATAATTTGTCAGTGGAACTGTGACTTAGTGCTACCATTTTGAAAAGCAATTTGGAATTATGCAAACAAAGTAGATAATATGTCCATACCCTTTGACTCAGAGATTCTACTCCTTGGCATATACCCATAGGAAGTCATGGATTGGGGGGGAAGGGGAAGGTAAGGAGGAAAAGAAAGCCTTATGACCATGAAAATATTTTTAGCAGTACTTTTTGTGGTAGGAAGGAAATGATAACAAAGTAGATGCCCATCAATGGGGGAATGGCTAAAAAATTTTAGGACAAAACATAATGGAACATCATTATGCTATAAGAAATGACAAGTATGATAATAATGAAAACCCTGAAAATACTTAAATGAACTGATGCAAGTGAAGTAAGCAGATTCAGGAAATCTATATATGAAATGACTATAATAATATAAATGGAACAATAATAAAACAATCAAAAATGAATGTTGCAAAATTATAAAGAACAAACTTGACACTAAAAAAGAAGATAGACACACACACACACTTCTTTGCAAAGGTTGAATTTGGGGAGGCATTTCCATCAACATTGATCCATTTGTCCATTTCTTTCTCTTCCTCCTTTTAATTTTTCCTCTAAAAAATCTCTTTTATATGAAATGGCTTTCTTAAAGAGAGGAGGAGAAGAATATTGGGTGAAATGTAGGTGATGTAAAAACAAAAAGGAACCAATAAAATATAGTTAAATAAAAGAATATAAGCTCCTTGAGGGGAGAAATTATATTTATAATTTCCACAATTAGCTCAGTAGTGAATGTTCAACAATACTCAATAAATGCTTCTTCTTCCCACTTTCTACCTATCTATTACTGTTAAAATTATCAAATAGCTATTATGTTGAAGAGCACAGACCTTGTTTTGATTGGACCCAGGGCACAGAATTGTGAACAATGAGTATGAAGTAAGAGAAAAGATTTCAACCAAAGTCACAGAAAAATTTCTTATCAATAACAGTTGCTAAAAAATGAATTAGATTACTTGAGGAAACAGTAGATTATCTTTTTCTGAAGCTCTGGAAGTGTTTAATGGTCATTTGCTGGAAACGTGGTAGAATGGACTATTATTCAAATATGGGCTGGACTAAATGACAGTTGAAATCCCTTCCAATTTGAAGATTTATTGATCTGATTGTATAGTTCTATGAAACCTCATGGACCACCCCACCCTCCATTACTTAAGTTTGCTATTACAAAAAAAAATTTACTTTGAGAATGACGCTTTCTCCTCTTCCTTTTTCTCCTCCTCCTCTTCTTTTTCATTTGAGATTTCTTCCACAAAATGGAAAACTATTTTACATGATAGCACATGTAGAATCCATATCAGACTACTTACCATCTCAGGAAGGGGTAAGGGAGAGAATGGGGGGAGGAATGGAGAGAATTTGTAACTCAAACTTTTAAAAATGAATATTTAAAATGGTTTTACATATGATTGGGGATAATGAAATATTATTTTTTTAAAGAAAAGGCCATTTATGGTCTAAATACAATTGAAAAAAGTGAGTATATTGTTCCTGGGATTATGGATGGGTATATGGCATAAAGGATGGAAAATAGAATCTTAATCAGAAGATTAGAGCTCAAATCCAACCTCAAACACTTACTAACTGACCCTGAACCTCACTTAAGATCTGCCTGTCTTCATTTCTTCATCTATAAAGTTTAGTGAAAAATAATACCTACATCTCAGGGTTGTTATGAGCTAATATTTCTGAAAACTCTTTGCAAACTCTAAAGTGCTAGGTAAAAATTAGTAGAGGAGGAGGAGTGGTAGAAGTGATGGTAGTGGTAGTAGTAGTAGTAGTAGTAGTAGTAGTAGTAGTAGTAGTAGTAGTAGTAGTAGTAGTAGTAGTAGTAGTAGTAGTAGTAGTAGTAGTAGTAGATTTCCATAAATTTAAATAGTGCTGCTTTTCTTCTTTACTGGATACCTAAAGTTTTAGCCAAATAGCTTAGCAAAATCACCTTAGCAAAATTTTTTGAGAAAGCAAAACCATAAAAGGAGATTCTGCATCATTTCAAATGTGACTTAAGTTCCCTGAAAGGTAGACAGATAGATAGAATATAGAGATAGCTGTAGCTATAGTTAAAGAGGAGAAAAGGAGAGAAAAAAGGAGAGAAATAGATGTTAATTACTCCCATTGAAACAATACTTTTTCCTAATATGTATTTTTAAAATATTACAAGAAGAGAAATAAATGATCTTGCTTTGTAAGTAGAAACACTACATTCATAGAAGTTAAATGACTCAAAATCACACAGCAAGTTTATTACAGAGTTGGAATTAGAACTCTATATAGTTCTAATATAGAATATACTAATGTATATTCAGGATAGGTACTAGAACTGTGATTTCATTAATAAAAGGCCCTGGTAACTGAGAAAAGTCCCTCTACCAATGCTACTTCTATACTCCCTCTAATAATACCTTTTAGGCAACTTATAGAGAGATGCCTCGAGCAATAAGAGGTTAAATGATTTGCCCAAAGTCATATGTCTATTATGTATCAGAAACAGGACTTGAATCCAGGTCTTAATAGGTTTGGGGTCAGCTCTTTATCTATGATGCCACACTGCCTTTCATGTATACATTAAGCCCAATTTTTTTCCTGTTTTGTTTTTAATGTAGTTGACTATTCAAACAAATGTATGACAGTATATAAAGAAACATTTGTATAACTTGATTACGTAAGGTAGAGGAAAGAACTGTGGGCACAGAATAAGAAAATCCAACTGGGCCACTTGATTGTCCAAGTACCAAGAGAGATGGCGTATTGGGTAGAGAGTTAGAATTGAGAAGCTCTGCCCTCTGAACCCACCTCCAACACTTACTAGCTGGGTATCAATGGGCAAGTAAAGTTTCTTCATCTTCCAAATGGGGCAAATAATATCTGTAATACCTATTCCACAGAGTTAATGTGAGGTTCCAATGATAAAATATATACTCAGCACTTCACCAATTTAAAGCACTATTCAAATATCAGTTCTTACTATCCCCAATTTTCTTATCAGGAAAAAGCAAGCCTAGTGGGTGATTCCTGGTCTTAGAAGCAGAAAAATAAGACCATCAATTCTGACCTGACACTTACTATCTGTAAGTAAGCTGATCACCCTCTCCAGTGCAACTCACTAGAAATCACCTACTAATCAATGTATGTTTAAGATCCTCATTGGTAGAGGAAGGTCCTACATTAAGAGTTTCTTATTCTATCTAAGGGTATTTCTTATCCTTACAATGGGGGGGGGGGAATATTTGTACCACCTGCCTCCACAAATATCAAGCAATAAGCATTTATTAAGGGTCTACTATGAATTAGTTATTATTAATTAATCAATTAATTGATTAATTGTGAGGAGAAATACTTTTAAAACTGCAACTCACAATACATAGAAGATGTGTATGACATAAGAATGTGTCTGAGTTTATTTGTCTCATACAAATATACACAGATATATGCATGTATGAAACCCTGATTGCACTGATAAAATGAATTCTTCTGCATTTTACACATTCTGATACTTTGCCAAATAAAAACTCTGAGCCTCAAAAGTCATAGGATCATAGATTTAAAATGAAAAGCAAATTTCCTGGTTAAGATGGCGGCAGAGTAAAAAGCAGCTGCTTAACCTCTCCTAACCAAAACATATAGGACTCCTCAAGAAGACATAATAACAAATCCAGAGGAACAAAGGGACCCCACAACAGGGCTCAGCATTAGAAGTACATGGAATTGGGGTATTTCCATGCTATAAAGGGGTGAAACAGCTCTCACTAAAACGTGAGCTGAGCAACCCCCTCCCACACCACCTACAGTGCCAAAGCCAGCACACAAGAGTTAGAGTAAGTTTGGGGCATGCATTAAGTCCTTGGCATCTACCAGGGGTCACCAGGGCCTGCTCCTGAGAGCAGCAAGATTTAAGACGCCAAAAGGCTAAAGAACGAGCAGACTCTGAACACAGACTCTGAGCCCAGGCATGAGTATGGGCGTGGACGCAAGCGCAGACACGGATCCTGAGCACAGGCAAGGACCGTGAGTGGGGACCCAGTGCAGAAATGTGGAAGCAGTGCCCTGAGACAGTTAAAGGAGCCTTGGGCAGAGGAACAAGCAAGGGGACCACCAGGAGGCTTGACCCTGAGAACAACTAGACATGAGACCTCAGGAGCCTAAAGAGCACAGACAGACCATGAGTGTGAGGATAAACCTGAGAGGGTGCAGGGCTAACAATGGCAAGCCAGAGACAAGAACCCCAAAAGAGAAAGATCATCAAGAAGAAATCTGTAACACTCGACAACTTTTACACAGATAAAATCCAGACAACAGAGCAAACAGCAGAGAAGAACAAACAAGTAATCCTATCCAAACCTTCCCAAAATAATGAAAACTGGCCACAAGCTCCTGAAGAGTTCAAGATAGAAGATTTCCAAGTATTTGCACAGAAAAGACCAAGACTAAATGGAAAGTTTGATATCCAACCACAAAAATCAAGAGAAACATGAAAAGGCAAATAAGAAACAGAGGGGAAAGAAAGAAAACTCATAATTTTTAATTTTGCCTCTTTAAGGGCTTCAATATGATCTAATTATTTGTAATTATTTTAAATTTGCCTCTTTAAGGCTTCAATATGATCTAATTGTTTGTATTCCTATGTGGAGAAATGTTATGTATGATTCTCTGTAAGGAACTCTATTCACTATTATAGTATTCACTATTATAGCAATTAGAAGAATTAATCATAGGGAGAGGTTGGAATACTAAATGGTCTAAGATGATATGGGGGTTGGAAAAAGCGGAGTGAATAGTAGAGGACACCAAGAGAAATGTGAATGAATAAGAAAAATAGGATATTCTAATACACACAAAGAGGGCATGGAAAGGGAAAGGGATGAATACTATTATAAGAAGGAGAGGAAGAGAGCATTAAGAGGTAATATTTAAACCTTACTCTCAGTGGAATTAACCCTGAGAGGGAAGAGTAGCTATATTATCCATTGGCATATAAAACTCTATATAACCCTACTGAGAAAGTCAGAAGGGATAAACCAAGGGGAGCAGGGGAGTGGAGAGGTCAAAAAAGGAAGGGGAGAAGAAGGGGGAGGGAATTCATTAGGCCTTTAAAAATTAAAAGAGGGGAATAATAAGGGAGTGGGTAAAAAGGGAAATAAATTAAGGGAGGGGACAAGGGTTACTGGCATAAAGCAAATGACTGGTTTAAAAGGATATAGTGTAAGAAGAAGGGGTAGAACTAGGAGAGGATAGCAAAATGTTGGGGAATACACAACTGATAATTATAACTCTGTGAATGGGATAAACTCGCCCATAAAAAGGAAGCAAATAGCAGAGTGGATTAGAAACCCAAATCCTACCATATGTTGTCTATAAGAAACACATATGAGGCAGGTAGACATACATAGGTTTAAGGTAAAGGGCTTGAGCAAAATCCTTTGGGCCTCAAATGAGAAAAAGAAGGCAGGAGTGGCAATTATGATTTCTGACAATGCCAAAGTAAAAATAGATATGATTAAAAAAGACAGGGAAGGTCATTACATCCTGATTAAAGGCAGTATACACAATGAGGAAATAACACTTTTCAATATGTATGCACCAAATGGCATAGCAACCAGATTTGTAAAGGAGAAAATGGCAGATCTCAAGAAGGAAATAGTAAAACCATACTAGTGGGAAATCTAAATATTCCTCTTTCAGATCTAGATAAATCAAACCAAAAAATAAATAAGAAAGAGATAAGAGAGATGAATGAAGACCTAGAAAAATTAGATTTGATAGATATGTGGAGACAAATAAATAAAAACAAAAAGGAATGCACCTTCTTTTCAGCTGCACATGGTACATTCACAAAGACTGACCATGTAATAGGGCATAGAAACATTGCAAACAAATGCAAAAGAGCAGAAATAATGAATGTAAACTTCTCAGATCATAATGCAATAAAAATAATTAGTAAGGGCACATGGACAGGCAAATCAAAAACTAATTGGAAATTAAATAATATGATTCTCAAAAACCAGTTAGTCAAAGAAGAAATCATAGAAGCAATCAACAATTTCATTGAAGAGAATCACAATGAAGAGACATCCTACCAAACTTTGTGGGATGCAGCCAAGGCAGTACTCAGGGGAAAATTTATATCCTTGAGTGCATATATTAACAAATTAGGGAGGGCAGAGATTAATGAATTGGTCATGCAACATAAAAAATTAGAAAGTGAGCAAATTAAAAATCCCCAGATGAAAACTAAATTAGAAATACTAAAAATCAAGGGAGAAATTAATAAAATCGAAAGTAAAAGAACTACTGAATTAATAAATAAGACTAGAAGCTGGTATTTTGAAAAAACAGATAAAATAGACAAAGTACTGGTCAATCTAATAAAAAAAGGAAAGAAAAAAACCAAATTGACAGTATCAAAGATGAAAAGGGAGACCTTACCTCTAATGAACAGGAAATTAAGGCAATCATTAAAAACTATTTTGCCCAATTATGTGGCAATAAATATAGAAATCTAGGAGATATGGGTGAATATTTACAAAAATACCAATTGCCTAGAATAACAGCAGAAGAAATAGAATACCTAAATAATCCAATATCAGAAAAAGAAATTGAACAAGCCATCAAAGAACTCCCTAAGAAAAAATCGCCAGGGCCTGATGGATTCACAAGTGAATTCTATCAGGCATTCAAAAAGCAATTAATCCCAATACTATACAAATTATTTGATATAATAAGCAAAGAAGGAGTCCGACCAAATTCCTTTTATGACACAAATATGGTACTGATTCCAAAGCCAGGTAGATCAAAAACAGAGAAAGAAAACTATAGACCAATCTCCCTAATGAACATAGATGCAAAAATTTTAAATAGAATACTAGCAATGAGACTCCAGCAAGTGATCAAGAGGATCATCCACCATGATCAGGTGGGATTTATACCAGGAATGCAAGGATGGTTCAACATTAGGAAAACTGTCCACATAATTGACCATATCAACAAGCAAACCAACAAAAATCACATAATTATCTCAATAGATGCTGAAAAAAGCCTTTGACAAAATACAGCACCCATTCCTATTGAAAACCCTGGAAAGTATAGGAATAGAAGGACCTTTCCTAAAAATAATAAACAGTATATACCTAAAACCATCAACAAGCATCATATGCAATGGGGATAAATTAGAAGCCTTTCCAATAAGATCAGGAGTGAAACAAGGATGCCACTTATCACCTCTATTATTTAACATTGTACTAGAAACACTAGCAGTAGCCATTAGAGAAGAAAAAGAAATTGAAGGTATCAAAATGGGCAATGAGCAGACTAAGCTATCACTCTTTACAGATGATATGATGGTCTACTTAAAAAATCCTAGAGAATCAACTAAGAAGCTTGTAGAAATAATCAACAGCTTTAGCAAAGTTGTAAGATACAAAATAAATGCACATAAATCATCAGCATTTTGATATATTTCCAACACATCACAGCAGCAAGTGGTAGAAAGAGAAACACCATTTAAAATCAACCTAGACAATATAATATAAAATACTTAGGAATCTATCTACCAAAACAAACACAGCAATTATATGAAAACAACTACAAAACACTTTCCAAACAATTAAAACCAGATCTAAACAACTGGAAAAACATTGATTGCTCATGGGTAGGATGAGCTAACATAATAAAAATTACCATTCTACCCAAATTAATTTACTTATTTAGCACCATAACTATCAAACTACCAAAAAACTTTTTTACTGAATTAGGAAAAACTATAACAAAGTTCATCTGGAATAACAAAAGATCAAGAATATCAAGGGAAATAATGAAAAAAATGTGAAGGAAGGGGGCCTAGCAGTACCAGATAGTAAACAGGATTATAAAGCAGCGGTCATCAAAACAGTATGGTACTGGCTATGAGACAGAAGGGAGGAGCAGTGGAATAGACTTGGGGTAAGTGACATCAGCAAGACAGTGTATGATAAACCCAAAGAGCCCAACTTTTGGGACAAAAATCCACTATTTGGCAAAACTGTTGGGAAATTTGGAAAACAATATGGGAGAGATTAGTTTTAGATCAACATCTCACACCCTACACCAAGATAAATTCAGAATGGGTGAATGACTTGAATATAAAGAAGGAAACTATAAGAAAATTAGGAGAACATAGAATAGTATACCTCTCAGATGTATGCAAAGGGGAAGATTTTTAAAACAAAGTAAGAGTGAAAATTACAAAATGTATAATAAATGATTTTGATTATATCAAACTAAAAAGCTTTTGTACAAACAAAAACAACGTAGCCAAAATCAGAAGGGAAACAACAAATTGGGGAAAAATATTTATAACAAAAATCTCTGACAGGGGTCTAATTACTCAAATATACAAAGAGTTAAACCAATTGTATAAAAAAATCAAGCCATTCCCCAATTGATAAATGGGCAAGAGACATGAATAGGAAATTTTCAGATAAAGAAATGAAAAGTATCAATAAGCACATGAGAAAGTGTTCTAAATCTCTAATAATTAGAGAAATGCAAATCAAAACAACTCTGAGGTATCACTTCACACCTAGCAGTTTGGCTAAAATGAAAGAAGGGGAGAGTAATGAATGCTGGAGGGGATGTGGCAAAACTGGGGCATTAATGCATTGCTGGTGGAGTTGTGAACTGATCCAAACATTCTGGATGGCAAATTGGAACTATGCTTAAAGGGCTATAAAAGGCCCTTTAATCCATCCATAGCATTGCTGCGTTTGTACCCAAAAGAGATCATAGATAAACAGACTTGCACAAAAATATTTATAGCCGTGCTTTTTGTGGTGGCGAAAAAACTGGAAAATGATGGTATGGACTTCAATTGGGGAATGGCTGAGCAAATTGTGGTATATGCTGGTGATGGAATACTATTGTGCTCAAAGGAATAATAAACTGGAGGAATTCCATGTGAACTGGAAAGACCTCCAGGAATTGATGCAGAGCGAAAGGAGCAGAGCCAGAAGAACATTGTACACAGAGACCAATACACTGTGGTAAAATAGAATGTAATGGACTTCCTTACTAGCAGCAATGCAATAACCCAGGACAATTCTGAGGGACTTATGATAAAGAACACTACCCACATTCAGAGGAAAAACTACAGGAGTAGAAACAGAAGAAAAGCAACTGCTTGATCACATGGGTTGAGGTGGACATGATTGGGGATGTAGACTCAAAACTACCACACCAATGCAACTATCAACAATTTGGAAATAGGTCTTGATGAATGACACATGTTAAAACCAGTGGAAAAACGCATCAGCCATGGGGGAGGGGACTTGGGGGGTGAAGGGGAAAGTAAGAGCATGAATTATGTAACCATGATAACTTTTCTAAAAAAATAAATATTAATAAATGTTTAAAAAGATAAAATGAAATGAAAAGGAACTATGTAGGTCCTAAGTCCAACCTCCTCATTTTACAGATGAGAAAACAAACCCAGAAAGGTCCAGTCACTCTACAGATATATAAATAGTAGAATCTGAGACATGCTTTGCACCCAGACCTTCCTATCTCCAATTTAGCATTCTATGCACTATGCCTTTAATCCAGACTTACTGAAAAAAATATTTTTCTCCAAAAATCCAGACATGAAACAGAACACATTGAAAGAGTACATATCTAAACTGTCCCAGTTTGGGACAGGGAGTTGGGGAAAAGGGGGCAGTCAAAGGCCTCAATTTGCTACTGGCCAGACTGAGAAGTTCTGACCGACCAATCCAGACAAATGTTATACTCAAAGGCAAGCTGTTAGCAGAAATGTTTACCACAGTACCTCACACAATGTTACTGGCTTGCAGATAACTTGTTCCGCATGCTTACAGCTCAAGGGGTATCCGGCTCCCTGGTCATTTGGAGCCTGAACCAAGTTGGCAAATAAAGTTTGGAAGCTAAACTTAATGGAGCAGGATGGGAGGCATAGATATCACTTGCCACAATAAGAAAGAAGACATCTCAACATCTCTGCCGACTTTAGTGATGAGACCATCTTTCTTAGATTTCTGAAGTCACTAAAAAGAGCATCAAGAATTCTCAGGGTCTCTACTAAGTCTGTAAGATGACCTTAGTTATCTCAGAGAGTAAAAAGTTCCTCAAGATATTGTATATGATTTATTTTTCCAGTTGGAATATTTCAGTGGTTCTCCTTCCAATTCTTCTGCCAAGAAGTACATTATTAATGCATAATGGCATGAGGACACAGGTCAGCTTTTCAAACTGAATAAGACATAAGTGTTTTGGTTTGGACTTGTTGAGGGGAAAGGGTATTGTTTTCCATCAGACTGGCTGGTTCAATCTTCCTCCTAAGGGTTTTTCAGCCCCCAAATTTCAGAGCCACAAACTATATTCCATTCATCTCTCAATTTAGAGCCATGCACCAGTCACTCAACACCCCTAACTGGTAGTCATGCTTCTCTCACTTTCTCTACCCAAAGAAGTCTGTTCTCCCATTGCCAAGCATATTTCTGTAAACTCTTCACAAGGGAAAGAGCAAAACCAATATGTCAGTCAGCAATGATTGGAAGCCTTTCCTTTGCTACCCCAGCAGAATAGTTGCTCAACAATGATTTTTCTGGGTGTGATCATTGCATAGGTCTTGGCTCTCCATCAATAAAGGAGTAGGTATTTGGCTCCTGTTTGCATGACTTTTACATTTCAGGAAATTGATTTTAATGAATGTGAGTATGCAGATCATGATGGACAGACAAATGTGTACATGTGTTCCATGGCAGCCAGCCATGGCATGAAAACTCCTCCAGATGTCTCTCACCCGGTTATCACTTCTGGACAATGGAAGATGGTTACAAGGGTCATAGTATCTGGACTCCTTTGACTCGGACAAATAAAAGTCAGAGTAATAGTGAAACACAATTCAGGACACCAGGGCTCCCCCTTCCCAGATGTGATATTTAATCTTTCAATCAACAAATATTTACTAACTCCTCCCATACTGGCAAAATTTACACCAAATTTGCCACACACACATACACACAAATTGTTATAAATATCAAACAGTTATTCATTGAAAGAAAAAGCAAACTCATAGTCAGATTCATAGAGTTAATTTAGATAATGTCTAATCCAACCCATCTATCTGATTCATGGCTCCCTTCTACAACATCTGTGGTAAGAAATTGTCCAGCCTTTGTCTGAACATTTCCATTTGGGAACTTTCTACCTCCCGAAGTATCCCATTACATTTTTGGACAGTTCTACTTATTTTGTAGTTCTTTCTCACACACAAACACAAAAATTAAGAACTATGCCTTTCAATAAAGCCTATCAATTGATTGGGATATGGAAGAAAATGTCTCAACTAAGAATCATGAAGCTTGAGTTTTAGGTTTAGTCCTGATTCTGCTACCCAAAAACAGGGTGATCTTTAGCAACTGATTAATACCTCTGAGCATTAATTTCCTCATTTTTAATGTTTTTAATTTATTTTATTTGTTTCATTAAATTTTTCCCAATTACCTGTAAAAATTTTAACATTCATTTCTAAAATTTTAAGTTCCAAATTTTCTCCCTCCCACCCATTGAGAAGGCAAGCAATATATCAATTATACATGTGAAGCCATTCAAAAATATTTCCATAAAGCCATGTTGCAAAAGAAACACACACATGCATGTTTGCATGCACAAAAAAGGTTAAAAAGTATACTTCAAACTATACTCAGAGTTCATCAGTTCTCTCTGTCTCTCTGTCTCTCTCTGGAAGCAGATGGCATTTTTCATTATAGGTCCTTTGAAATTGTCTTGTATTACTGTGAAAGACAAGTCCATTATCAGCAAAGTAAGTCTCCAAGGAACTCATGAAGAAAATGCTATCCATAATCAAAGGAAAAACTATTGGAATCTGAGTTCAGCTGGAAACATTTCATCTTTCACTATATATCCATCATGAGATTCCTATTGTATATGTGATAAGTCTTCTATCATGACATGAACAATGTGGAAATATGCATTACATGTAAGTATGGGTGTAAGCTATATCACACTATTCACCACCTTGGGGAGAGTGGGGAGAGTAGGGAAGGAGAATATCTGAATGTTAAAATGTCAAAAAAAATAACCAATTGCCAAAATTTGTTTCTACATGTAACTGAAAAAAAATCTTTTTTTAAAATTGTCTTGGATCATTGTCTTTATCAGAGTAGCTAAGTATTTCATGATTGATCATCCTTACACTTTTGTTTCTATTGTCTTATTGTATAGTGTTCTCCTGGTTTCATGAGTTCAAATGTCTTCCCAAATTTTTCTGAAAACATCATGTTCATCATTTCTTATAGCACAATAGTATTGCATCACAATCATATATCACAACTTGTTCATCCATTCATAAACTGATGGGCACCCTCAATTTTCAATTCTTTGTAACCACAAAAAGAACTGCTATAAATACTCTTACAGAAATGGTTTTTTCCCTTTTCTTTAATTTCTTTGAAATACAGACCTAGAGGTGGCATTTTAAAAAAGTATACACAGTTTTATAAACCTTTGGATGTAGTCTCTCTTACTATTAATGGAATTTATTCCCAGGTATCTCAACCCTTCTCTCCCCTCTTCACATCATCAGGCAAACATGAGAGAGAGAGAGAGAGAGAGAGAGAGAGAGAGAGAGAGAGAGAGAGATTCACTGAGGACTGAGTGATTATTTTCATTTCATATATTTCATGCTTCCACTTCTTAATTTGTTCTCTGGTGGTGAACATTCACAAGTTATTCTTCAAATATTAAATCTGTAGCTATATATAATGTTCTCTTGGGTTTTGTTCCTTTCACTATTCAATATCTCATACAGTTCTTTCCAAGTGTTTTAAAAATTAATCTGCTCATCATTTTTTATGGCACAGTAGTGGTATTCCATCACAATCATATACCGCATTTTGTTTAGCACAACTTCCCAACTGATGGACAACCCCTCAATTTCCAGTTCTTTGACAACAAAGGAGGGCTGCTATAAATATTTTGGATCATATAGGTTCTTTTTCTTTTTCCCAGTTTCCTTGGGTAACAGACATACAAATGATATTCCTAGGTATACAGAGTTTTATAGCTCTCTGGTGTAATTCCAAATTACTCTCCAAAATGGGGGGATCAGTCCACACTTCTACCAACACTGTATTAATGTCCCCATTTTTCTATATCCCTTCCAACATTTGTCATTTTGCCCTCTTGTCATTTTAGCCAATCTGATGCGTGTAAGATGATACCTCAGAATTGTTTCAGTTTTCATCTCCCTAAACAATAGTGTTTTAGAACATTTTTTCATATACCTATATATGGCTTTGATTTCATCGATCAAAAATTGGGTGTTCATTTCTTTTGCCCACTTATCATTGGGAGATAGCTCATATTCCCATAAATTTGACAAAGTTCTCTTTTAGTTACAAAACCTTTATCCAAGAGACTGTGAAAAATTTTCCCGATTTTCTGCTTTCTTTTTAATATTGGCAAACATTTTTTAAACTTATACAAAAACCTTTCAATTTAATGTAATCAAAATTAATCTTTTTACATCTCACAATACTCTCCATTTCTTGTTTACTTACAAATTCCCATCTATCCACTAATCTGATAGGAAATATCCCTGTTCTTCTAATTTGTTTGTTATCTCTTTTTATCTCTAGATCATATATTCATTTTGATCTTATCTTAATGAATGGTGTAAGATATTGGTCTATATATCTTCTAATAGTCTATGCAGCTTATATTTTTGCAAAAATTCTTCCATTTCACTTACATTGTTAAAACTTGTTGGCATATGATTAAGCAAAATAATTTCTAATCATTATTTTAATTTTATCTTCATTGGTGGCATATTCATCCTTTTCATTCATCTTTAATGCTAGAGATTTGGTTTTCTTCTCTCTTTATTTTAATCATATTAAGCAATGACATCAATTTTGTTGCTTTTTTCATAAAACTAACTCCTAGATTTATTCATGAATTGAATGATATTCTTACATTCAATTTTATTGGTTTTTAGGATTTCTAATTTGGCATTTGTTTGAGGATTTTTAATTTATTATTTTTCTAGTTTTTTTTACTTGAATTCCCAATTCATTGATTTTTTTCTGTCTCTTTTATTAATATAAGCATTTAGAGATATAAACTTTCCTATAATCACTCGTTTTGCTGTATCCGACAAGTTTTGGTATGTTTCTTCATTATAATTGTCTTTAATGTAATTATTTATTGTTTTTATGACTTGTTCTTTAACACACTCACTCTTTAAGATTAAGTTATTTAGTCTCCAATTAATGTTTACTGTGTGTTTTTCCCTCATTAGATACAATTTTTATTACATTATGGTCTGAAAAGAATGCATTTAATATTTCCACCTTTCCACACTTAACTATAAGTTTTTATGGTCAATTTTTGTAAAGGTCAATTTTGAAAAATGTACCACTGAGAAAAAGGTGCACTCTTTTCCATTGTCATTTCTTTCCAGATATCTATCATATTTAACTTATCAAAGACTCTATTCATCTCCTTGACTTTCTTATTTATTTTTTTGGTTAGATTTATCTAGTTCTGAGAGGGGAAAATTGAAGGCCCACAATGATTATTGTTTTGTTATCTATTTCCATCCATTACATATTTAGTTTTTCCTTTTAATTTTATCTATTCTAGCTTTAACTTTGTCAAAGATCATGACTGTCAGCTCTGCTTTCTTTGTATGAGCTGAGGTATAGTATATTCTGCTCCAGTCCTTTATTTTTACTCCACGTGTGTCTAATTTTTAAACATGTTTATTGTAAACAATGCATTGTCAAGTTTTGTTTTTTTTATTCATTCTGCTGTTTCTGTTTTGTAGGTGAATTCATCCCATCGCATTCAAAGTTATAATTACTAGTTGTGTATTTCTCTCCATTCTATTTTTCTCACTGTTTATACCTCTCATCCTCTCTTTTTGCCATATCCCTCCTCAGACATCCAATTTCTTCTATCCACTACCTCTTCAATTTGCACTCCTTAGAACCCCTCCTTTATCCTCTTCTCTTGTCCTCCTACTACTAAATCAACCTATCCATCTAAAGGTCCATCCCTTGTCCCTTTCCTTTATTTCCTAGTTCCTAGTTAACTTAATTATCTAATAATATCTAGCCAACATCTCAACATCTTTTGTTTTAGTCTTTCATGAGATATTTTTCACTTTACTGTCATCCAGAAACACTTTCTCTCTCCAGAATGTTAGAATGATATCAAGAAGAGTTAAGTTTGAATCCTACCACAGCTTATCCTATAAATGAAGCTATAGATTTGTGGGAAAATGCAAGGGATTCAGAATCAAAAGGCCTGAGCATTTGAGTCACAGCTTTTCTGTGACTTGGACAAATAAGTGAACTTCTCTTAACTTCAGTTTACTTTTTTATGTAATGCCTTTCCACATACCTACCACCAATCCATAGTAGAATTGTAAAGTCTTAGATGATAGGAACTGTTTTTCATTTGTTTTTGTCTTTGTGTATTCAGTACCTTGCACATAGGAAACATCTAACAATTACTTATTTTTTGTTTATTTGTTCCATTAAAATTCCCAGGTATTGGGGCTTCCAAGTTAAGATGGCAGCAGAGTAAAAAGCAGCGGCTTAACCTCTCCTAACCAAAACATAAAGGACATAAAAACAAATCCAGACAAATGGAGGGACCCCACAACAGGGTGCAACGTGGAAAGTACATGGAATTGGGGCATTTCCATGCTATAAAGGGGTGAAACAGCTCTCACTAAATCGCAGGAAGAGCAACCCCTCCCCACACACACTGCTTACATTGCCAAAGCCATCAAAAAAGAAGTAGAGCAAGTTTGGGACACCCATTGAGTCATTGGCAGCTCCAAGGCCTGCTCCTAAGAGCAGCAAGACTTAAGACCCCAAAAGGCTAAAGAACATGCGCGGACTTTGAGCCCTGACACTGAGCGCAGATGCGGGTGGAGGCAGATGCAGGCGCAAGTGAAGGCTCTGAAACCTTGAGTGGGGAACCAGTGCAGATGGGTATACAACTGTGGAAGCAGCACCCTGAGACTTGTAAAGGAGCCTCCAGCAGAGGATCAAGCAAGGGGGACCACCAGGAGGCTTGACCTTGAGAATAACTAGACCTGAGACCTCAGGAACCTAAAGAGCGCAGACAGACCCTGAGCATGAGGATAAAGCTGAGAAGGTGCTGGGCTTAAAATGGCAACCCAGAATCAGAAAGCCCAGAAGAGAAAGATTAACAACAAGAAGAAGAAATCTTTAACACTCAACAACTTTTACACAGAGAAAACCCAGACAACAGAGCAAACAGAAGAGGAGAAGAAACAAGCAATCATATCCGAACCCTCACAAAATAATGAAAACTGGTCACAAGCTATTGAAGAGTTCAAATCTGAGATGACAAGAAAGTTGGAAAAGATTTGGCTAGAGAAATGGGAAATAGCTCAAAAGGAAATCAGGCAAGAAAATAACAGTTTAAAAGGCAGAATTTTGCATTTGGAAAGTGAGGCTCAGAAATCAAATGAACTGATAAGCAAATTAAACACCAGAAATGACCAGATTGAAAAGGAAAACCAAAAGATTATAGACAAAAACCAGTCCCTAAAGGCTATAATTGAGCAATTAGAAGTCAATGATCGCTCAAGACAGCAAGAAAAAATAAAACAAAGTCAAAAGACTGATAAAATAGAAGGAAACATGAAATATCTCAATGAGAAAGTGACAGACCAAGAAAACAGGTCTATAAGAGACAATCTGAGAATCATTGGTCTTCCTGAAAAAACAGAAATTAATAGAAATTTGGACTCCATACTAAAAGAAATTATTCAGCAAAATTGCCCTGAAGTTCTACAACAAGAGGGCAATATAGACATTGAAAGGATCCATAGATCACCCTCTACACTAGACCCAGAAAAGACAACCCCCGGGAATATAATAGCCAAATTCAAGAGCTTCCAAGTAAAAGAAAAAAATTTTACAAGAAGCCAGAAAGAGACAATTCAGATATCAAGGAGCAACAATCAGGATCACACAGGATCTGGCAGCCTCCACGCTAAAAGACCCATAAGGCTTGGAATATGATATTCAGAAAGGCAAGAGAACTGGGTCTTCAACCACGGATCAACTACCAATCAAACTGACTATATACTTCCAGGGGAAAGTATGGGCTTTCAACAAGATAGAAGATTTCCAAGTATTTGCACAGGAAAGACCAAGACTAAATGGAAAGTTTGATATCCAACCACAAAAACCAAGAGAAACATGAAAAGGTAAATAAGAAACAAAGGGGAAAGAAAGAAAACTCATAATTTTTAAATTTGCCTCTTTAAGGGCTTCAATAAGATCTAATTATCTGTATTCCTATGTGGAGAAATGCTATGTATAATTCTCTGTAGTGAACTCTATTCACTATTATAGTATTCACTATTATAGTAATCAAAAGAATAATTCATAGGGAGAGGTTGGAATACTAAATGGTCTAAGATGATATGGGATGTGGGAAAGAGGGGGGTGAATAGTACGGGACACCAAGAGAAACTTGATTAATTAAGAAAAATAGGATATTCTATTACACACAAAGAGGGCATGGGAAGGGGAGGGGACAAATACTATTATAAGAAGGAGAGGAAGAGAGCATTAAGAGGTAATATTTAAACCTTGCTCTCAGTGGAATTAACCCTGAGAGGGAAGAGTAGCTATATTATCCATTGGGATATAAAACTCTATCTAACCCTACTGAGAAAGTCAGAAGGGATAAACCAAGGGGAGCAGGGGAGTGGGGAGGTCAAAAAAGGGAGGGGAAAAGAAGGGGGAGGGAATTCATTAGGCCTTTAAAAATAAAAAGAGGGAAATAACAAGGGAAGGGGTAGAAAGGTAAGTTAATCAAGGGATGGGATAAGGGTTACCTACTTAAAGCAAACCACTGGTTTAAAAAGAAATAGTGTAAGAAGAAGGAGTAGAACTAGGGGAGGATACAAAAATGTCAGCAAATGCACAACTGATAATTATAACTCTGAATGTGAATGGGATGAAGATCACTCATAAAAAGGAAGCAAATAGCAGAGTGGATTAGAAACCAAAATCCTACCATATATTGTCTAAAAGAAACACATATGAGGTGAGGCGGGTTGACATACACACGTTTAAGGTTAAGGGCTTGAGCAAAATCTTTTGGGTGACAAATGAGAAAAAGAAGGCAGGAGTGGCTACTATGATTTCTGACAAAGCCAAAGTAAAAATAGATATGATTAAAAAAGACAGGGAAGGTCATTACATCCTGATTAAAAAAATAAGATCAAGAGTGAAACAAGGATGCCCATTATCACCTCTATTATTCAACATTGTACTAGAAACACTAGCAGTTGCAATTAGAGAAGAAAAAGAAATTGAAGGTATCAAAATAGGCAATGAGGAGACTAAGCTATCTCTCTTTGCAGATGATATGATGGTCTACTTAAAAAATCCCAGAGAATCAACTAAGAAGCTTGTAGAAATAATAAACAACTTTAGCAGAGTTGCAGGATACAAAATAAATGCACATAAATCATTGGCATTTCTATATATTTCCAAGACATTAGAGCAGCAAAAGGTAGAAAGAGAAACACCATTTAAAATCACCCTAGACAATATAAAACACTTAGGAATCTATCTACCAAAACAAATACAGGAATTATACAAAAACAACTACAAAACACTATCCAAACAAATAAAACTAGATCTAAACAATTGGAAAACCATTGATTGCTCATGGGTAGGACAAGCTAACATAATAAAAATGACCATTCTACTCAAATTAACTTACCTATTTAGTGCCATACCTATCAAACTACCAAAAAACTTCTTTACTGACTTAGGAAAACTATAACAAATTTCATTTGGAATAAAAAAAGATCAAGAATATCAAGGGAAATAATGGAAAAAATGTGAAGGAAGGGGGCCTAGTAGTACCAGATAGTAAACTATACTATAAAGCAGCAGTCATCAAAACAATATGGTACTGACTAAGAGACAGAAGGGAGGATCAGTGGAATAGACTTGGGGTAAATGACATCAGGAAGACAGTGTATGATAAACCCAAAGAGCCCAACTTTTGGGACATGAATCCACTATTTGATAAAAACTACTGGGAAATTTGGAAAACAATGTGGGACTGTGGGGTTCCAGGTTAAGATGGCGGCAGAGTAAAAAGCGGCTCTTAACCTCTCCTGAGCGAAACATACAGGACTCCTCAAGGGGACATAAAAACAAATCCAGATGAACCAAGGGACCCCACAACAGGGTGCAACGTGGAAGGTACATGGAATTGGGACAGTTCGATGCTATAAAGGGGTGAAACAGCTCTCAAATCATGGGCTGAGCAACCCCCCCCACCCCCTCCACACAAACCACTTACAATGCCAAAGCCAGCTAAAAAGGAATAGAGCAAGTTTGGGGCACCCATTGAGTCATTGGCAGCTCCAGGGCCTGTTCCTGAGAGCAGCAAGATTTAGGACCCCAAAAAACTAAAGAACGCGCAGGTACTCTGAACGCAGACATGGAGCGCAGGCGCAGGCAGAGACACAGGTGGAGGCAGACACAGATGCGAGCAAAGGCTCTGAAACCCTGAGTGGGGAACCAGTGCAGACAGGTATACGACTATGGAAGCAGCGCCCTGAGACTTGTAAAGGAACTTCCAGCAGAGGACCAAGAAGGGGGTCCACCAGGGGGCTTGACCTTGAGAGAAACCAGACCTCAGACATCAGGACCCAAAAGACTGCAGACAGACCCTGAGCGCGAGGATAAAGCTGAGAAGCTGCTGGGCTAACAATGGCTACCCAGAATCAGGAAGTTCAGAAGAGAAAGATTAACAACAACAAAAAGAAATCTTTAACACTCAACAACTTTTACACAGAGAAAACCCAGACAACAGAGCAAACAGAGGAGGAGAATAAACAAGCATCTGGACCCTCCCAAAATAATGAAAACTGGTCATAAGCTCTTGAAGAGTTCAAAACGAGAAAGCTGGAAAAGATTTGGCTAGAGAAATGGGAAATAGCTCATAAGGAAATCAGGCAAGAAAATAACAGTTTAAAAGGCAAAATTTTGCAATTGGAAAGTGAGGCTCAGAAATCAAATGAACTGCTAAGCAAATTGAACACCAGAAATGACCAGATTGAAAAGGAAAACCAAAATATTATAGCCGAAAACAATGTGGGAGAAATTAGGTTTAGATCAATATCTCACACCTGTTACACCAAGATAAATTCAGAATGTCTGAATGACTTGAATATAAAGAGGGAAACTATAAATAAGTTAAATGAACACAGAATAGTATATTAGTCAGATCTCTGGGAAAGGAAAGATTTTAAAACCAAGCAAGAGTTAGAGAAAATTACAAAATGTAAATTAAATGGTTTTGATTATATTAAACTAAAAAGCTTTTGTACAAACAAAAACAATGCAGCCAAAATCAGAAGGGAAACAACAAATTGGGGAAAAAATCTTTATAACAAAAAACTCTGATGGGTCTAATTACTCAAATATACAAGGAGTTAAACCAATTGTATAAAAAATCAAGCCATTCCCCAATTGATAAATGGGCAAGAGACATGAATAGGCAATTTTCAGGTAAAGAAATCAAAAGTATCAATAAGCACATGAGAAAGTGTTCTAAATCTCTAATAATTAGAGAAATGCAAATCAAAACAACTCTGAGGAATCACCTCACACCTAGCAGATTGGCTAAAATGAAAGAAGGGGAGAGTAATGAATGCTGCAGGGGATGTGGCAAAATTGGGACATTAATGCATTGCTGGTGGAGCTGTGAACTGATCCAACCATTCTGGCTGGCAATTTGGAACTATGCTTAAAGAGCTATAAAAGACTGCCTGCCCTTTGATCCAGCCATACCATTGTTGGGTTTGTACTCCAAAGAGATCATAGATAAACAGACTTGTACAAAAATATTTAAAGCTACACTTTTTGTGGTGGTAAAAAAACTGGAGAAGGAGGGTATGGATTTCAATTGGGGAATGGCTGAACAAATTGTGGTATATGCTGGTGGTGGAATACTATTGTGCTCAAAGGAATAATAAACTGGAGGAATTCCATGTGAACTGGAAAGACCTCCAGGAATTGATGCAGAGTGAAAGGAGCAGAGCCAGAAGAACATTGTACACAGAGACCAATACACTGTGGTAAAATAGAATGTAATGGACTTCTGTACTAGCAGCAATGCAATGACACAGGACAGTTCTGAGGGATTTATGGTAAAGAACGCTACCCACATTCAGAGGAAGGACTGCAGGAGAGGAAACATAGAAGAAAAACAACTGCTTGAACACATGGGATGAGGTGGACATGATTGGGAATGTAGACTTGAAACTACCACACCAATGCAACTAACAACAATTTGGAAATAGGTCTTGATCAATGACGCGTGTTAAAACCAGTGGAAATGTGCATCAGCCATGGGTGGGGGTAGTGTGGGGAGTGAAGGGGAAAGTAGGAGCATGAATCATGTAACCATGTTAAAAATGAATATTAATAAATGGTTAAAAAAATTCCCAGGTATTACCCACCCTCCCTTACCTCCCCCACACTCGAGAAAGTATCATTTAACAAAAAGATATATATAGATATAGATATAGATATCTTCCTTATTTCTATTTAACAGTTCATTCTCTGGAGGCAGACACACCCAAGTCATTCTTCAAACAATATTTATGTTGCTGAATATAATGTTCTCTTCATTCCACTCATTTGATTTTTCATAATTTCATGTAGGTATTTCCATATTTTCCTAAAATTAAACAGCTCATCATTTCTTATTGTGCAGTAGCATTGCATCACAAAGTGGTGGCACAATTTGTTTAGCCACTTCCCAATTAATAGGCATCCCCTCAATTTCTAGTTCTTTGACATTACAAAGAGTTACTATAAATATTTTAGAACAGAGATTCTTTGCCAGATTACTCTCCAAAATGGTTGGATAAGTTTATAGCTCCACCAATAGTGTATTAGTTATTCTATTTTTCCATATCCCCACCAGTATTTGTCATTTTGCCCTTTTTTCTTTTGCCAATCTGATAGATGAGATGATACCAGAGATGTTTTGATTTGCATTTCTCTATACAATAATGATATAGAACATTTTTTCATATGTGTGACTTTGATTTCTTCATCAAACACTGTTCATATCTTTTGGCAATTTATCAATTGAGTATTATACATATATATATGAATGACTTATTATAAATTTGACAAAATTCTTGATATATTCTATATGTGAGACCTCTATCCAAGAAACTGTCTACAAAAAGTTTTTTCCCAACTTTCTGCTTACTTTCTAATCTTGGCTACATTCGTTTTATTGGTACAAAACCTTTTTAATTTAATGTATTCAAAAGCATCCATTTTACATCTCATCTAATAACTATTGAATAGAATTGCTGAATTAAGGAAGGAAAGAGTTCTAAAAACTAGGGAGATCTGGAAAGGCAATGAATGTAGCACTTGAGATAAACCTTGAAAGAAACTAAGTACTCTAAGAGGTAGAGCTGGAAAGGGAATGCATTCCAGAAATTGATAAGATCAGACCAAGAAGCAAAAAACTGAATGCCAAATTCAAGAAGTTACAAATAAGTCAATTTAGCAAAAATATTGAGTATGTGAAAGGGAATAATGTGAGATAATTTCAAAAATATAGACTAAAACAAGATAGTGAAATGTTTTTGCCAATATTATATTTTATCTTGGAGGCACTTGGGAACCACTGAAAATTTTTGAGCATGGTAGTCACATGATCAGACCTTTACCATTTAGATTATTTTAGAAGTTACATGGAGAAAATCTATAAATCAGAAAATCACTTAGTAGACTATTGCAAAAAAAAAAAAAAAAAAAAAAAACAAGGAAAAGTGACTAGAGAACTGGTTGTGTGAGTGGAGAAAAGGTAATAGATATAAGAGATGTTCTGGCAATATTATTGATGACCCTACTGATATTGGTCAATTATGGAAGATAAAAAAGGAAAAAGCTAAAGATTACTCCAGAGTTGTTAACCTGAATGACTGGTAGAATGGTTTCATCCTCAACAGAAATAGGGAATTTTGGATGAAGGGTGGCTTCAGTTGCAAAGATAATTCGTTCTATCTTGAGCATCTTGTGTTTGAGATGAATTATAAGAAACCCAGACAGAGCTGTCCAAAGGGAGATTAATGATTTGCTACCTGATTTTAGGAATGAGATTAGGGGTAAATATGCAGATACAGAAGTTTGTTGCAACAAGATAAAGACCGTGGTAGTGATTAATGGTACTGTTGTTAGTAATTTCTCAGGAGCCATGAAGAAAAGAAGAGGTGCTAAAAGATTGGATACAGAAAAGTTCTTCAATTTTCAGAAAGAGGAAACGATAAATTCTATAAACTATAAATCGGATGTCATCAGGATGGAGGTGAGGGCAGGACCTATGGGGTGGAAAGGCTGGGTGGTCTGTCTCTCTCATAGGTAAGCCTCTTCAGAATTAAGGTAGTAAAGATGTCGGATACTACTGATACCAGCTAATCAAGGTCATCACTTTGTCAATTTAGATTCATTAATCAAGACAGCCAGAGATTAGCCAATGACTTTAGGAGTTCAAAATGGATTTATCCATTAAAACTAAGGATCTAAGTGTGAAGTCAGATGTTTGTAACTAGGATATATACACAGAATTAAAAGGCAAGATTTTCTAAGTTTAGCAGCTTTAACATTTATTCTTCTTCTGTGTTATTTTTTGACCATTACTTTAGTAAAAACATAAGGTCTGTTTATCAAATTTGCAGTTAAAACAAAGCTGAAAGAGTTATATGGCATAATGGATAAAAGAATCAGGATCTAAAAAGATAATGGGCACACAAAAATGAGACAAACTTTAATTAGAATAAATATAAATTCCTACAGTTGGGTTAAAAATTGTCAAGTTTATAAGCATAAAAGGGGGTTTCATGACCAGATAATAATATGGAAAAAATCTGGATGTATGAAGATTAACTAGGCATAATCTGAAAAGTAATATAGCAACACCAAAAGCTAACTCAATCTTAATAGAACTGTTGCCTCCCCAACTTTAGAAGTGACAATTATATTGTACTCTGCCCTAATCAGACTATATTTTGGGGTTTCTTTTCAGTTGTCAGTGCCATAATTTTAGAAGGACTTGACAAACAGGAATATATTTGGTGGAGTGCAAACAAAATATTGAGAAAATTGGACACCATGCCACAGGAGGATCAGTTAAAGGTTCTGAGGACATTTAGCCTGGAGAAAATATTTAGTGGCACATCATAACTGTCTTTTAATTATCTGTAGGTTGCCATGTGGAAGGGGTATTTGGTTTAGTTCTGTTTGACTTCAGACAGAAATAACAAAGATAAATGGATTCAATATAGATAGTGACATATATCAAGGAATTTTTTTTTAATAATTAAAGCTATCCAAAAAAGAAATTAGTTGCATTGGGAAATAATGGGTTCTCTATCAATGAAGATATTTAGGAGCAGACTAAATGACTCTCTCTTAGGAAATTTCACAGGAGGCATTCCTACAAGGTATTGATATAGTGCTTTAAGGTTTGCAAAGCATTTCACACATGTATGAGATCTTTTGAGATCTCCAGACCACTTCAGTCACCCTATTGAGCTCACAAAGCATGTACTAGCTCTGCACCTCCCTACTAAGCTTGATGAGCCACAGCTGCTATTTCGATAGCACTTACAGGTATCTACCACATCTGCAAATTCTTTGGGGCATTTATTGGCCTCCACAAATGTGGCACCCAGAACTAACCACAGCACTCCAGGTGTGGCCTAACTAGTGGGATTATCACCTCCCTTGTTCTAGAAACTATTAACTCTGGGCCAGGTGATTTAAATACCTTTAAAGCAGTTAGGTACTTTCTCATTAGCTCCTTATCCAAGAGGATTAATACTCTCTTAACTGCTTTTTTTCTATGGTTTTCCATATAAAGGTAATTCTCTTTAACAAAAATGATAGAAAGTCAAATAAGAGTTAAACACTGTGTCTGTTTTATGAGGATCTGCGAGACATCAGAGATGCTCATTACTAGAGGTTTCCATAATAACAGAGGGGAAATCTACTTTTGAAATTACCCAAATTAGAATATAGCCAATCAACTCTTAATATCAAAGATGAAGAGGTATCCCTAGTACAGATCCATGAACATAGTGGACACTCAAAAATATCTGATGGCTAACAATGATGATGTCCATAATGATGACGATATTGAATAGAGGGAACAAATGCTAAAGATTAATTTCATCTTAGTACTGAAAATGATCCATCTATACCTTCCTTTGTTTTTTTAACATTGACTCTAAGAACAATTTCATTTCCACTTGAAGATACATTCATGGAGGATCTGTTATTGTTATTGAATTGTATCAATCTTTGTGACTCCATTGGGGGTTTTCTTGGCAAAGTACTGGAGTGGTTTGCCATTTCCTTCTCCAGCTCATTTTATGGATGAGGAAACTGAGGCAAACAGGGTTAAGTGATTTGCTCAGGACCACACAGATAGTAAATGTGTGAAACTGGATTTTGAACTTGGGTCTTCCTGACTCCAGATCTAGCTCTTTATCCCCATCTAGTTGCCATAGAGAGTATTCATGAGACTATATGCCCTAGGCACCTATATAATAACCAGCATTTAAAGCTTTAAATGGCCAAGAAAACTCAACTTTGGCATTACAGTGCTGTTGATAACTCTTCTCTGGGCTACTCTCTTCTGGGTTATCTCTTCTCTTTGCTAGGCATTGCTCCATTGACCTCTTTGCTATAAATTACTGAGCTCATTCTCTTCAATGCCATTTACTAACCACCTAATAGACTCCAGCAGCTAGAGTATAAGGTGACTAAAAAGCCTCTTCCTGGAAAGAATAGGCTAACAATTCTTTAATCAATAACTACTGTTATAGGAAGCTATTCTCCACTCTAAGACTGATGAAAGTGCCTCCAGGAAAAGATTATTATCTTCTAACTTCTTATTTTTCAGGATGATTGACAATTATTTGTTTCCACAAAAAAAGCTATCTGCCTGCCTTCTAGAAAATCTAAAGATCATCTCCAGATTGCCATTAAAGAGAATTAAGGAGGCAAGGTCATTGGCCGTTAGCCCATTTCTGCTTCTATTATGTACACCTGTGCAATAAGACACTGGCCAAAAAGCCCCACCAAAGCACTGATAAGCAGGTGCAGAATGCTCGATTAGTGCGGAGTTTAGGGTGGGTACAGATATTTTGTAATTGTGTTGATGACTACAAGGGTAAAGAAAAGTTTCTTTGACTGACTGAAGATGTAACTTTCGAAGGCTACTCAGTCTAGCCTTTTGGTCTGGCTTTTTCCCCTGTCTGACATATTCAGAGTGCTTGCTCCAAGAAAAGATCTCAGACTTTTCTCTCACTGGGACCACCATGATGTGGCTCACAAGGGCTTAGCCCTGCTATTGTTTTTGTGTCTGTTGTATCCATTCTTTCCTACTTCTAGGTGAAGGATATTAAAAATGGCTCTGACCCTGTCAGCTTCAAAAGTTAGGAGAACAAGTCATTAAGAGGTCCAGAAACAGAGCTGATTCTGGGCTCTTTGCACAACCCACACAACACCAAGGTCTCAAGGAGTAAGGACAAAGCTTAGCATTAGCTGAGGTGATGAATCACCTGGTATCTATGTCCTCATTTATAAGCAATCCTGAAAAGACCAACGCTATGTAGAAACTGTTAAGTCTGAACTATTTTGTCCAGGGACCAAAGTGGTAAAAAAAAGGGAGAGGGTACCCTTTGCTGTTGGGAGGAAATTTTTGTACTTCCATTCTTGCTACATCTTAAGCAAATATCCTTTTGTTAAAGCTAATTAGTTAATTTCTTAAATTGAACCGGGGCATTAATCAGCAGCAGTCAATAATGGGATAAAACATACCAGAATGTGAGCTCTGGACAATGGTATTTGAGAAGAGATGACCCTAATATCTCAGGGGTATCCCTAGTATCCTGATGGGGTTGGGGAAAAGCTATTTGTCCTCTCCAGATTGGAAGTATGAGGACAGAGTAACCTCTACATCTGTCAACAATAAATTCCTCCAGGCCTTACTTGGGTATTTTGTCCAGAAAAAAAAAATCTATCTTCTTACAAAAATATAAGGCTTTTCACAAGAGTCTGGGAGAGAAAATTAAGGTTATGGTAATACCTCTACTGTTGACTCAATGTATGACTATGGGATAGTCATTTCACCTCTCTCAGGCCTCAGTTTTCTCATTTGTAAATTAAAGGGAGAAAACCAGATGATGGCTAAAGTCCCTTCCAGCTACTCAATTCTTTGCATCCAGAAACTAGTTTTAAAAAGCCAAAGGGAGAAAGGCAAAGCTGGCAACCACCAAAGGCTAATCTTTACAATTTATTCACAGGTATTCATGGAGCTTTCCAACACCTGAGCAAGGATCTCAAGAAATAATGTCGGGTGTAAAATTCCTCAGCATAATACCAAGCAAACTTTTGGAATGTATTTCCATGAATCAGCATCTATGATGCCAGTCATATGGGTGAATCCAAATGAGGTAAGGCTGGATCCACATGGGACCCAGAGGTAAAGTCTGCTCTGGAAATTTGAGGACACTGAAAGTTTTGTAGCTGAAAAAGGTATTTGCTCTTTTGATGTGAAACACATGGCATGGTCTGTGGGGGGAACTCAGGAAAATAACCATCTGCAGCTTGAGCTCCATGTGCATAAGCAATGAGAGGAGGTGCTTGGACAAAGCTTTATTCTACTGGATAGGTTTAACTCTAGCTTAAAAAAAACAATTAAAGTTCTAACGTGAACTTAATCAAATAAGCCCACCAACTTCTTAGTAAAATATACAGGCATGATGCCAGACCAGATTGAAGCATGTTTAAAAACAACGCAACCTCCAGAGGAACAGTGATCCTCTAAACCAAGACTGAATAGGCTTCAAGTTTGGCAGCTTTGAGGAAAAAGCCACATCCATTTGTATCATGTGATTCATTCATTCATTCATTCAACAGGCAATTATTAAAAGCCTACTATGTGCCAGGTCATGCACAGGTCCATGCCTCATAGCTATATGTAGATGACCATAGATTCTTGAAGACTGTCTGTTGGGTGCAAATTCTGACAGATTCTACTGAGGTAAAGTTTCATGGATAATCCTGATGTTTAACTAAACCTTCTTTCCAAAGACTGAACTAGCTAAAAAACAATGAGGTTCATCATTAGTTTTTGTTATTTGGTGGTTTCAGTTGTGCCTTTGGGAACCCATTTGGGGTTTTCTTGGCAAAGATACCAGTGTGGCTTGCCATATCCTTTTCTAGCTCATTTTATAGATAAGGACACTGAGGCAAACAGGGTTAAGTGGCTTGCCCTGGGTCACAGAATCCCAGACAGTAGATACTATTATTATTTCCCCCATTTAATAGTTAAGGAAACCAAAGCAGACAAAGGCAACCTGACTTGCCCCCAGGGTCACAGAACTAGTAAGTATCTGAGACTAGATTTAAACTCAAGTCTTTTAAGTGCTCTACTGGGCTCTAGGCAAATGACATAAAAATCACAGGTCAAACTAAAGACACACATAGTGACCCAGCTCCCTGTAAGGAAGTTGCTTTGAGAAAAAACCCTGGGTGAGGCCATGCACCTGGCTGAAGCCCTGGAGGCAAAAAGTAAAGTTTGATGTGGGATATTGATTAACTAACTTCCTATGAAGTGAACATTATTCAGCCTTGATGTTAATGGCAGCTGGGTTTGGATGAGGAAGGTTAAAATCAAACTGAATCTTTTTTTTTTCTCTTTCAGATCTGGCTACATCCTCACACACACAAATAATCCATTAAGACCAAATTGACTGGTCACAGTCACACATTCATTTCAGGATATATTTTCGTACATTGAGGAGTTCATGCCTTGATTGGAATAAGTATCCTTGGTGCTGAGGGAGCTTAGAATCTCTTTATGCTTTAATGGAGAATGTTCTGGGTGAGTTGTGATGATTAGGTAACAGAGTAGGTAAGATGTGCATGGAGGATTGATATGAGTCATATTTCCCTATAGAAACGACCTAGAAATAAGTGGTTTTAAAGCTACTTTTATTTCGAGCCATTTTAAAACCTAAAATTCCTTTCAAAAGTGTGTGTTTGTGTTTTCATTTAACATGGCCGATGGCCTATATTTTCTCATGGCAGCAGCAAAGTTATTTAAGAGGACAAGCTTGTAATAACAAAAGAATAAACAATTTGCCAATCTTCTCTAATTGGGAAGAAAGTTATTCATTTTCCATAACAGCATCTCCATTACATTTCAGGATACTCTGCCAGTTTTTTAACTTTACACCCCAAAACATCTGATCTCTGCGAACTAAAATCAGGAGACATAGCCTTAGCCAGAATTGCATGGAATCCATGTGGGTGAACACCAGCTCTCAGTGAGCAAATTATGAGGCAATCAATTAGCAGATTGACCTACTCCAGTCCAGTAAATTAAGGCTTAATTGATGACTGATTTTGCAAATGACCTCTCCCCTTTACTCCTCCCTCCTCTGAGAAGTTAAATATCTTAAGAAAATAATTGTATGAATCACTGAAATTTCTGGGAAACACTGAGATTCTACAGGTGTGGCACAGATGGTGTACAAGAGAGAAGAAAAAACACACCCATGACTACACATGTTTAAAGCTAGCATACTTTCGTTCTCTCTGTCTCTCTGTCTCTGCCTCTCTCTCTCTACCTCTCTCTCTCTCTCTCTCTCTCTCTCTCAAACAAATTGTCTTCTTCTCTTTACATCAAGGTCCCCATAATGTCCCCTCACACTCACTTACCACCTCCTGGTTCTCCTACTATTCTCATCACAAACTGACTAAATGAGTAGAGAAATCTAGGATGCTTATGGTGGGTGATGTAATGAAGCCACTCACTCTAAATTGCACTCCTGACTCTCCAAGTTTCTCTATTATGACACAGAAATCTCTTTACCCTGGGAACATACTTCACCCTTAGACTCCTCTCACTGGAAGCACTCTACTCTCCATAGCCTCTTCCTCTGACTAGCCATTTCCTCCTAGCACCTCCATTTTAAGTAGGATGCCCAGCTTAGACAGGCTGCTACTACTTTCTCTTACATGCCTGCCAACATATATAACCTCTCATACTATTTAGACTTCTATGTGTTGTTGTCTGTCCTCAGTAGAATGTAAGCTCCTTGAGGGCAGAAACTCTTTCTTTCTGCTTGTATTTAGATTGTCAGTGCTTAGCATAGTGCCTTGCATATAAGAAAGAGCTTAATAAATATTTGTTGAGTTGATTTTACTGTTTGGACTGGTGGGATGTAAATTCAATGAGGACAGAGACTATTTCATTTTTATGTTGTATTCCCAGCACTTAATATAGTATCCTGGCCCTTAAATGTTTTAGGAAGGAAGGAAGAGAGTGAAAGGAGTGGGGGAAAGAGAAAGGAAGGCAGGTTTTTATCTTCTTAATGTTAAAGGGAAAGAGATTGGCCTTTTAATTTCATTAAAATAAGAACATCTAGGGCAGTGATGGCAAACCTTTTAGAGACTAGGTCTCTATCCATAACATGATGCCACTTCTCATGCCTTTTTTTTATAGAAACAAGAGAAAAAATAGTTTTTCCCTGGTCTCTGTTGTGGCAAAGAGAAAGACAAGATATGCCCAAACATAGCTGTGCTCCTTAGGCAAGTTAGGTAAGATTTAGGCAAGTTATCTCTTTTCTCTTGGCATATTTCTCCTCTGCAAAATGAGGGGAGGCTGCCCTAGAGGATATCTAAGGTCCCTTCCATCTCTAAACTCTGTGTTCTATGCCAGGCACACTAAATCCACAATTAGACTAGAAATTTTGATCTTTAATTAAATTTGAGTCATATTTGACTTATTCATGACAATGTTGTTGGAGATTTTTAATAATTAGGATCTCGGTTTCATCATTTTCCTTTTGGTATTCTAATTTATAACTTATTTGCCTTTGAGCTTATTCCCTGATTGACAGCATGAAACAGGTTTATTCTAACTTCAGGCAGCTCTCAAGGGGATATAGATTTAACAGGAAATTTGTTGAATAAAATGAGATTTAAATAACAGTAGTTTCCACACAACCCAAAGTTCTGAGACTTAAACAATATGTATATTTGCCTGCCTAAAGGTTGGGAATTGGATGGAATAATCTATCTCCATCTAATCAGAACAAAATCATCCCTCAAAACAGATTCCAGAAGTGAAGAATTTTTCTTCAGATAGGAGGATGGTGAAAAAGACAGTTGTTTTCTTCATTTGTTTCAGTGGTGTCTAATTCTTCATGACCCCATTTGGAGGTTTTCTTGGAAAAAATACTGGAGTGGTTTGCCATTTCTTTCTCCAGTTCATTTTACAGATAAGGAAACTCATGTAAACAGAATTAAATGACTTGCCCAAAGGTGACACAATTAATAAAAGTCTGAGGACAGATTTGAAATCAGGAAGATGACTCCAGGCCCAACACTTTATCCACTATACCATCTAGCTGCCCTTTATATCATAGTCAGCATCTAACTCATTTCACAAGTCCCAGAGTTCCCTACTCCAAATGAAATCACAGATCCACTCCATATTTCTATAGATTAATAGTGACCCATATTGACTCCTACTAGGTTTAGAAGTTTCTATTATGGCTATAACAGAACTGAACATAACCAAAAGTTCAGAAGTATCATTCATATTTCTATGTTCCAAAAGAACCTTACCTTCCTTTTAAGTAATTATTCATTTGCAGCCTCTGCCTCAAAAAAATTTTTCTTTCATTGTAACCTCTGAGTTAAATTTGGTTCATTTGGCCTTAACCACTTTCCTTTGGACTCAGTGAAATAAGTCTTGGGAGTTGTTCTGTTGTGATAAACAGAGAAGCCATTTGCCCTTCAAACAGCTGTTCTCATGACCAGATCCCACTTCAACTCTTTCAAGTATTGCCGAATACCCTAGCTTGAGAAAACAAGTCGCTTCTGACCCAACAGCTTAACCAAGTTCAGGCGGGGTATTCATGTTATTCCAGTTTATTCAGTGGAAGAGATAAACATGATCTTTAGGGGAAGAAAAAAAAATAAGAAACCTCATCCAGGCCCATGAAAGACCCAGCCCTGATTTCCAGATGCTCTCTTTTCTCAATTAAAGCACCTCATCTCAGTAACTGTCAGCTTCAGGTGTGATTCAGACTGCCCTGAAGCACCAGAAATGTTGCCAACCTATTCAAAAATGAGAGCAAAGTCAAGAAATCATTTCTCTTAAATAACATTGTGAGCTTTTAAAAATTTTTATTGATATCTTTTGTTTTTATAAGACCTTAATTTCTAAATATATCCTCTCCTCCCTGTAGAAAAAAAAAACTTAAAAGGAGAAAAATAGTTCAAAAAATTAAATAGTACATAGTCTGAGACTGAAAGTATATACAGTGCCTGAAGATGGGAAGTCCTGGATTCACATCTGTCCTCAAACACTTCCTAGCTATGTGGCTCTGAGTAAGTCACTAAACCTCAACTGCCCTAAGTGATGCTTATTATTGATTCAAAATAGAAGGAAGAAAGGAAGGAAAGAAGAAAGAAAAACAAAGGCAGCATATGCAGTGTTCTGCACCAATAGTTCACTACCCTAATAAAAAAATCAAAGAGCATTTTCTCACATTTTATTCTGGTCTGTGTATGTATATATTTATATAAGAGATTCTAGGTATAATTACATAGCATCTATTTCTGTCTTGAACAAAACACATTGATACAAGGGACAGCTACATTTGGAGGAGGTACAGGGAGAGAGTAAGGGAACAGGGAGAAAAGATATAGTGGAGTTTTGGGGGCTGTTTTTTAATGATCTTGCACAGTAATATTGACTTTGAATAAAAGTGAGGAAAGGTAAGTTTGAAAATAGTCCATTGCTTAAATCAAAGAGAATCCTTTCCTGAAGGCTCACTCTAGGTTTCTTAAGCCTAAGTTGGGATTGAAATGGCCACCTCCCCACTATAATCAAAGAATTTAAAAGGCACAGAGCACTCTGGTGCATCCTATCTTTCTCACATGCTTAAATACTTGTTGACTGCCAGATATGTATTTTAGATAGCTTCCAAGGTGTTTATCTTATCTCCCCACTTTAAAAAATTAATTCAGTGTCTTGGAATTGTACCCACCATTGAGTTCATCAATTCAACTAAAAATGTAATCAGTTAACTACTAAATAGTGGCTACTGCAGACAGGGATAGCAACATAACCTTCAAATACAATATAATTGCCAATGAAAATTAAGTTCCCAAGGGAAAAATCCTCATGAGAAAAAATATGGCTCTTGCCCAAGACCTGAGAGCTCAATGCATGTAGGTGCTATTGGGCCAACAAAGGGTATATGGAAAAGTCATCAAGGTCCCTCCAAGAGAATGCTGGCCCCAGGTGGAAACTAAGGAAGCTGAGCCAAAAAACTGTAGCCTTTGTATAGAAGACAGTTTTGTCTACATGACACCCAAATAACCAGTTAGGAGGTAAAACAAAAAGGCTTCGCCCATAGAACACCAAAACATGTGGTCATTTGGCCCCCCAAAACTCAGCCAATCATCCAAATATTTGGTCTTCCCTTGTGCCAAATGACAAGTCTGACTGAATTTCTGACAGATAGGAACAGATGTTTAGGTGTTGTGCAAACACAGCTGCAGTCAATCAGACAATTGTTTGCTCTACTGGATGCCAGGACAACTGATTTAACTGGTTGATTCATATCTGACTAAATAGAGTTAAGTTTTCCCACATCGTAGAGACAAAGTCAGAGAACCATGGGATTTAGAGCTGGAAGGGACCTTGGGGGTTGGGGAGAGTCATCTAATTCTACTTCTCCATTTTTAAAATGAGACCTGAAGCTCAGGCTTGGTTAAGGTAATATAAGATCCACACAGGTATCTAGTAGCAGAGCTCCTGCCCTCATTATGCCCTATTTTTTCCTCTAGACTTTCTCTACAATGTCACAGAAGCCTTTCCATGCTGGAAGTTCAGTTTGCCCCTGGATTTCAAATACAATCGATATGGTCCACCTTTTTTTCTGATTTACTTGCTCCTCCTAGAACCATTTTAAGGAAGACACCTAAGCCAGCCATGTCTTTGTTCTTGTCCAAATTACATCTTGACCATTTGAACTTTCTCTACCATGCCCCAAAGCAGATATCTTCCACGTCTCCTCCTCCCAATTTGTATGTCTTTCTCCATTAGAATATAAATCTCCTTGAAGGCAAGGGCTTATCTTTTTTACTTTCTGTTTGTATACAGCATACCTAACTTGGGTAGTGTTTGACAAATAATATACACTTAATAAATGCTTGGCCTGGTTTGTTTCCACTTCTACTTCCAGCTATGCTCTAAGATCTAGAATTTCATATTAGTAAGTATTCTCCATTAACCACCCAAACATAACTTTACTGCTCCCTGCTCTTGCCTCTTGGTATATATTTATTTTTTATCATTAAATCCCTTGTTCTTTTTGTTGTTGAGTCATTTGTCATAATATACTCTTCATGACTCCATTTGGGGTTTTCTTGGCAAAGATGCCAGAGTGGTTTGCCATTCATTTTACATATAGAGAAACTGAGACAAACAGGATTAAAGTGACTTGCCCAGGATCACACAGCTAATAAGTGTCTGAAGCCAGATTTAAACTCATGTCTTCTGGACTCCAATCTGATACTTTTTGTCTATTATGGCAGCACCTCTTTACCCTATAGCTGGAGTGCTGGGTTTCAAGTCAAGAAGACAAATTCAGATCTTGCCCTAGACTTGTAATTTCTGTGTGACCTTGGGCATATCACTTGACTTCTTTCAGCCTCAGTTCCCTCATCTGAAAAATAAGGGAAGTTGGACTCCATGGCTTTTAGAATTCCTTCCATCTCTAAATGTATGACCCCATGACTTTAGGTATCTCTGACGCAGTGGAAAGGCTATTAAACTTCAAGTCATAAGAACTGAGTTCAAATGTTGCCACATAGGATTTTAACTTTCTCACTGGAGGGAGCTAGATGGAGCAGTGGATATGGCACTGGGATTAGAGTTAGAAAGACTTGGGTTCAAATACTACTCTATGTGGCATAGATAAACTGTTTAACTCCTCTCAGCCTCAAGTTTTTCACCTGTAAAATAAGGAAATTAGACAAAAGCCTCAAAAATCTTTTGTAGCTATACATCTATGATCTTACCTACATAGTTAACAGGGTTGTTACATTTTTATGGGGTTGGACAGAGGGGTGTGTTAACAGAGATTTTTCTTCCTCCTTCACTTGGCCAAATTGCCTTACTTCTTTTTTCTACAAAGCCTAATATAGTGTTTTCCACATGACAATTGGTGAATCAAGGCAGCTAGATGGTGCAGTTGATAGTGTTGGGCCTGGAGTCAGGAAGACTTATCTTCCTGAGTTCAAATCTGGCCTCACTTTGCAACTGTGTGACCATGGACAAGTCACTTAACCCCATTCACCTCATCTGCAAAATGAGCCAGAGAAGGAAACAATAAGCCACTCCAGAACCTTTGCCAAGAAAACCCCAGATGGGGTCACAAAGAGTCAGTCATAACTGAAATGACTGAAGAACAACAATGGATGAATCAGTGTTAACAAAGATTGTTCTCATCAGTACCTGTGACTTCATCGGTTTAGGGAACACTCAGTATTAAAAAGTCCTTTCCTGGCAACTCTTCTTTAAAATCTTAATTATTTCCCTCTGGGCTGGATTCTTGATTCTCCAAACTATCCCTACCATGCCACAGAAAACTCTTCACCTTGGATGTTCACTGCACTTCACACCCTGAAAATACTCTCCATCCCTGTGGAGAAAGAAAATCTTTTTTTTAATTGGATGCTTCTCCTAGAATCTCAATTTTAATTAAAATGCCCAACTGAGAGATGTCTTCATTTCCCTCCAAGTTGTATTTCTGACTCTTCATGCTTGTTCTAATATGCTCCCCACCCCCTTTCCTTTTCTGCTTCCTTTTATCTCTCCTCGCCAGAATGTAAGCTTCTTGAGGGCAGAGAATTTCCTTCTTTCTATTTTTATTTGTATTCCTGGAACTCAACACAATACCTAGCACAATGTTGTTGCTGTTTATGCTTCCTTTTCAAAGAGGTCCAATAACATTTTGGAGTGATATCTTGACTTGTGTTTGAGTTGAATTTAAATGAGGAAATGTCAAAAGTCATCAGCCTCACTCTTCCAGATTTCATTGAAGTCCAGTGACAGCACAAAAGTCAGAATGACTGGTAATGGCTTGGGATGCAGTGGATGACCTTGGCATCTTTGATGTTTTACCAAGCACCTGCTTCAACCACCTTCATAGCTGTTAGAACAAACTATTCTGGGGGCAGCTGGTGGCTCAGTGTATTGAGAGCCAGGCCCAGAGACAGGAAGTCCTAGGTTCAATCTGACCTCAGACACTTCCCAGCTGTGTGACCCTGGGCAAGTCACTTAACCCCCATTGCCTAGCTCTTACTGCTCTTCTGCCTTGGGACCAATACACAGTATTGATTCTAAGATGAAAGGTAAGAGCTTTAGAAAAAAAAAAGAAAGAACAAACTGTTCTCATCTACCTATTTCACCAGGGGAAATCTGTACATGCTTGGGACAGACACCACCCTAACCCAATGACAAATCTGAGGCTAACACAAAGTAAGTGCTTAATAATGACTTGGTGACTTCAAAGAGTTGCTTGGGGCAAGAAGAGGGTAAATAAGCTCACAACCCAGCTGCCCTACATACCTCCACCTCTATAGCCAATGTTGCTGAATCCTGTTGATTCTAAATTAGCAGCATCTCTCACTTACAAACCCCCACCTCTGACACTGACATCACCCTGGTAAAGACTCTCATCACCTCGCATCTGCACTATTGCCATAGTTTCTGCTTTGTCCACCCTACCTCTCTCTCCTCATCCCACCCCAGCTTCTGCTTGGTTGTCAAATGGATCCTCCTATCCTGTAGGTCTGACCATTTCATCCCTCCTACGTAGTCATTCCAGTGGTTCTCCACCTCTAAGATCAAATATAAAGTCTTCTGTTCAATTTGTAAAGCCCTTCTATACTTTCCTATCTTTCCAAATCTCCTTACACCTCATTCCTTTCCAGGTACTTCTTCATCCAGTGACACTAGCCTCCTTGTTCCTGGCAGGAGATACTCTTACCTCCCTACTCCAGGCATTTTCACTGGATTTCCCCCATTCCCAGAATTGTATCCCCCTTTATCTATCTCTCCTTGATTCCCTAATTTGGTTCAAGTCCCAGCAAAAAGTCCACCATCTACAAAAAGTCTTTTCAGATTCCTCTTAATGCTAGGAATTCCTGTTGTTGTGTTGATTATCTTCAATTTATCCTGAACCTGTCCTATATCTCTAATTTTTTTTGCATGTTCTCTCCCCTTTCAGATTGTAAGCTCTTTGAAAGCATGGATTTTTTTTTGGGGGGGGGGTGGCTTTTCATTGGATAACCAACCCTTAGCACAGTGCCTGGCACATAGAAAGTGCTTAATAAATGTTTATTCATTTGACTTAACTTATCCAGGGTCACAAAGATCATTTCTACCAAGGTCTTCTTCACTTGGAAGCAGGTTCCCTTATCTACAATACCTGTTATTAAGAAGTAAATAAGGTAATCTGAGTGGGTCAATGAAGGCAATTTGGGTGTAAGGAAGGATAAAGGGGATATTTGGTGATTATAAGGTGACTGGAAGAGGAATGAAGGTAGGGAAGGCATATAGGAGATAAGGGAAATGGAGTGTGTAGGAGGGGGCAGCTCAAACAGGTTTATTCTCAGAGGCTTGAGACAGAGGATACAGGGAGGAAACTAGGGCCAGTAAGAAATGTTTAGGTTTGGCTGGAGGGTTTCTCTTGTTAGTTTCTAAAGTGTCTTGAGGGAGGGGTCGAGAGGGCCCCTCCATGCCAGTCAAATTGATGGCTAGAGGAAGTCCTTGGGTAGGTACTTCCTGCCAAGATGGATGCCCCCAGTTCTTTCAAGAAATAAAAGAAAAATGATTCCTTCCCCTTGAGCCCTTGTCTTAATTTTTGACACAATGATTCACCAGAGGGTTTGAGTAGGTAACAAGGGGATTTATTAATACCAGGGTCAGTCAGAAGGGGAGAGAGGTTCAGGGTTTTCTAAATGCTGCTAGGGAGAGGAGGATGGTGGGGGATGGGTTGCGGAGAGGTTTAGACAGAGAGAGTCCGGCTCTCCCAGTCAGGAAGATTTGACTGCCTTTTAAGTAAAGTCCTTATTAAATCTAGGGATAACTTATTTGAGCATACTCTAATTGTCTAAAGAAACTAAAACCCACAATGTTCAATCACCAAGCCCTCCCTTCCACCCAGGACCCACAGGAAATTCAGGGGAAGGGAAGGGATATAGATGGAGAGATCAGGGAGAGGTGCAGAGAAATGAGATAGATTTAAATCTCCCCAAGACAAGATAAGCACAGGCCAAGGCCAAAGCAAAGCCAAGCTGAAAGGCCAAAGCAAAAGCCTCCAGCCACAGCGAAAGCCAGAAGGCAAAAGCCCAGTCAGTTGGAACTTCACCTCTATTTATAACTTTAAGTTCTAACTGACTTTCTGAAGATTCTAAGATGTTTAACTGACTTTTTGTGACTGTTAGAAATTACAGAAGCAAAAAGTTTCTGTAAGCCACCTTGCATTACATACCTTACTTGCCCTAATTGAAAATTATAAAAGAGGACATTTTAATTAGACCAATTTGGCTATTTGAAAGTCAATTTCCGTGTGACTCCATATAAAAGACAAAAAAGAATGACAAAAGAGTCTACTGTGTTTAAAATACAAGACAGGTTATATTACATTCAGACAAAGCAGGTCCCAATTATAGCTTGCATTTTCTTAGAGACAAAGAAAACCCATTTATTGGAAGGCTTAAACAAACACCAGTAAAATTGGCAAATGTAAGCTTTTTTTATTTCCACTTATAGTTTCTACAGAGTTAACAAAGACAAGAGAGATTTTAGCCAAAAGATGCAACCCCAGAGCCCACAGGGGCTGTTAATTCAATGTGTAATAGATAACTGTTAATTATACACAAAGAGCCAGATTCCCTGAGGGTATATCTGGAGAAGCAAATAACCAACCTGGAGCATTGTCAAACAGTGGATAAAAAGGGAATGAATTCATCTCCACCTGGCTCCCTACATTGAAATTCAATGAATACTGAAAGCAACAATTAAGGCTCAAAGCAAAAAGTTCTACTCACCAGAATCATTAAATAGACAAGACAATCCATAACATTTAATTTCCTTAATTAATTTAATTAATTCATGCAATGCCCCAGTCTTCCAACCCAGATGTTTTAGTACTACCTTAAGACAAGCCCCATACCATAGGCAGTCCAGTTAATGAAAGAGATTTGAGACCAACATACACAATAATGATAACTTACATGTGTTTGGTATTTTAAGGCTGCTAAAGCACTATCCTTACAACAGGGTAAGTAGTATTACTCTCATTTATGGATAAAGAAGTAGAAAATGAGAAAAGTTACATGGTCATAGGATCATACAGCTAATGTCATATTTAAAATACAAACCCAAGATTCCTGACCAAGTGCAAGGATCTTTCTGCAGGATTTTGAACATAGTAGATTCTTAACAAATGCATGTTGATTGTTCAGTGGAATGATGTTGCATTTTATATATATATAACAATTATTTGTGTATGCATATGAAATTGCGAATGGATTATACTCTTAAGGAGTCTTCTGAAATCTCAACATAGCTGCAAAGTGAACTTGGCTTCTTTTAAAATTTATGTTGATTGTTTTTGTTTTTATATCACCTGCATTTCCCGTTATATTCCTTACCACCTTTCTTCTCCCCAGAAAACCATCTTAAAATAAAGGAGGAAAATAAATGTTCAGCAAAATTAACCAAGGCTAATAGTAAATGTACTGTTCTATACTCATAATTCTCTTCCTCTGTAAAGAAAGATGTGAATTGTGTGTCTTATTTGTTGGGAATAGTCATTATAATTTCATAACATTCAGTTTCAATCTTTTATAGTTATTGTTGATGTTCCCCTCCCCATTTATGTTGTTGTAGTCATTGTTATCTCTTTCTGGTTCTACTTAGTTAACTTTGTATCTGTTCAAATGTCTTCTTATGCTTCTCTATATTCATCATATTCATTGTTCCTCAGAGTATAATAATACTCCGTTACATTTATATGCCACAATTTATTTATCCCTACAGCAATTCATAGGTATCTGTTTTGTTCATGAATATTCACTGATGCAAAAAGTGCTGCTACAAATATTTTAGTATCCAAGAAGTCATTTTTGTTTCTTTTTTCTCTTACTCATAGACCTATTGGAGGCATATGCCTCAACTAGTAATAAGGATTTGTATGGACAATTTAATCACTTTCTCAGTATAATGCCAAACTATTTTTCAAGATAGTTGGTCCAAATCATACTTCCATCAATATTATATCACTCTCGCCCATCTTTTACCATTCTTCTGCCTTGGAACTTATACTTAATATCAATTCTAAGACAGAAAGTAAGGCTTTTTTTTTTAACCGTTTATTAGTGTGGAGGTAGCTAAGTGGCTTAGTGGATAGAACAACAGGCCTGGAGTCAGGAGGATCTAGGTTCAAATCTGGCCTCAAACACTTTCTAGCTGTGTGACCCTAGACAAGTCACTTAACCCCATTTTCCTAGCCCTTTGCCCTTGTCTTAGAGCTGTTACTAAGATGGAGAGTAAGGGCTTTAAAAAATAGCATATTAGTATATTCATCTTTCAACTATTTCTTCAAATGATTACATCTATCTTTTGTTATCGTGATAATGAGATTAAACCTACCTTGCCCATTCTTAGATTTAATCACCAAAGGTGAAAACAATCCCACTTAATTCTCAAATGGGAGGTCTGTGACCCACATATCCAAGAGTAGGTGACTAATCAGAATTGACTGACTGCCCCTAGGCAGTTCTAAGCAAAGCATCTGTTGTGATTGGACAAGTAAACTAAGAGGAAGGCACAGGAAGTGACAAAAAAGAAGCACCTTTAAAAGGGAGTGACAACTTCCTGTGAGGGAGTTCTTGTTCAGTTTCTGGAGCTGAAGCTCAAGTAGCAATTCTGTTTTCTCTTCTTGTTCATTGCTTGGATATGGAGGAGCACTGGCTGGAGTGGTATTGGAAATTTGGGAATCCTTGAACTAATTTTGAGGTCCCTTCATGGTTGCCATTAATGTAACAAATAAAATTAATATAGAGGGACAGAATTAAAAATATTCTTTTCTATCTCTCTATGTTAATTTTTGTATGAAAAACCTTTCACTAATTCTAAGCTACATATATTTTTGATTTTTAAAACATTCTTTTATCATTTTCCCTTTTATGTGCAATACAATATTTCAGTTTTTTAAATTTTTTTCCTTTTTCTCATTTTTTGTACTGAAAGCACATATAATCAATATTAATCCCTTTTGATTTTACAGTAATATAGTTTAATATAAATATATATTTGCTATAATATTAATGCATACCCAAAAGCCTTAGACTATGGTAACCTGCCAATTATTGGTAAATATTATGGGACTGTAATAATGTCTCTGTCTGATTCCAGGAGAAGGCACAAGGTCATACAGACAGTACCAATCCATGTGGGATTGAGAAACTTCTCTACAAATACTAAAGGGCTTGAAACTAGTGTTTGAGGTTCAGGGTTGCAGCTTTTCTGACATATATAAGAGGTCAGACTTCCCTGAGCTTCATCCCTAGCCAATCACCAAAGGTTGGCTATCATTATGGCTCACCCTATCCCTGAGAAGTGCAGGCAAATCAGACCAGGGAAAGACACTTTCCTTGCACACCGACTTGGTTCTTTTTATAAGTATGGCAACTTTCTTTAGTTCTGGCTATTGAATTGGGTAATTGCACAATTACTTAAATCACTTTAATTGGGCCTTGATTCAAGGACCTGTTATAAGTTTATTTTCCTTACATTTTTGAACATAAGACTTTGATATTTTACATTTCATTCACATTATTTTTTCTTTTACTTGAATTTTTTGATCTTCATTTTTTTTTTTTTTTTTTTGCCAATTGACTCATACAACCCTATAACTCAGCCATGAATCCTTAGCTGATCTGGGTGTTGGCCTTAACCCTCTTCAGGGGTGTGTGTATGTTTTCTACTCAGAATGTCTGTTTTATAATCTATTATGTAAAGTCTAAGTTCTTTGAGAGTAATTTCAGGATAAGAAATTTGCCGTCTCTCCAGAATCCAGACAATGAACCTAGTTTGTAGAAGGCACCATGAAGATGCCTGAAGAATCTACACTGCATAATGAAGATCCAAAATGAACTTTTGGGTGCAGTTGGTTGAACTATGGGGAATTGAATGCATTTGTTTTGAATGTACATTCTTATGCCAAAGGGGACTGACCCTAATTGGCTTTTTGTCAATGTGCCTAGCAATCATAGGAACATTGTTTTTGTCCTCTTTTTTTTTTTTATCCTCAAATTTCTGTAATTTAAAAGTTAGTTATGTTTACAAGAGCTTTTGGGGAGACCAGTTTTTGTCTGCTCTTCGGGGGGGGATGTGATATTAGACATTTGGGGGTCCTTGAACTAATTTTGAGTTCCCTGATCTAAACTTCCTGTGCGCATTTAGGGCTCCTTTCAAACTACATTTCCCATGATTCAACTGGCTTCTTGTCTTACATAGGAATTACCTAAAAACGTAAACAAGGAGTATAAAGACTCTGGACTGGATTGGTACTCTCTCTTTCTAGCTGAAGCAGCTTGGTAGGTGGAGGTATGGCGTGGCATTTGAACTAGCTCTTATCAGGCATGTGGCTTCATTTTTCCAAATGGCTTTCAATAAACCTTTTGAAACCATGATATTTTTAATTCTGTCCCTCTATATTAATTTTATTTATTACCCTGGGACCCTGAGACCTTGGTAAGACTGTTCTTAAATCTCTCCCTTAGAACTACATGTGGTGCGTGAAAAATGCTGACTACTTTAGCTTCCCTGGAGGTACTAGCCTATGGAGGCTCCCTTGATAGGGAGGAGCCCTCATGGCTAAAACCCTTATTAATTGACTTTTATGCTCTCTGGCTGGGCCTCTGGAGCCCTGCCAGAGTAAAGACTAGACTTGAATACAAATTTAGTTCATTAAGCTAGATCTCTTTACTCTACCCTCTTCTCATCTCTCTATTTCCACTCTCTCCTATATTTTATAAATAAATTACTAAAAATCATTTTAGAATTGATAATTATTCAATTCTTGGCAACTACTCCTTTAAATATTATACCCAACCAAAAAAAAAAGCCCTTTTCCCTTTTTATGTTATGTTGACCAAATTTTCTAAATATGAGGCAAAACCTCAGAGTTATTTAGATTTTAATTTCTGTTCTTTATTTCTTACTGGTAATTTGAACAATCAGAGATGATTGTCAGTGTTATGTAATTCTGCTAAGAACTCTTTTTTTATTTGACCACTTATACACTGGAGCATCTCTTTTTTTCTTAAACATTTCTCTCATTTATCCTCGATTCAAATTTGTTTGGTTGTTTCATTCTATTTTACTGAAAATGAAGACTATTTTGTCTTTGTAAATTTGTAAATGGCTATTTCTGCATCTATTAATATTAGCACATGGGTTTTGATGCTTTTCTTTTTTATATCGAGTTTTTTCTGATATTAAACCACCCTTGCTTTCATTGTATATATTCAACTTAATTAAAGTAAATTATTTTACTCATATTACTGTAGTCTTTCTGTGAGAATTTCATTTAAAATGTTTAAGTTTATATTTATCAATGGTATTAGTCTATAATTCTGTTATTTTGATTTACCATATGTTCTTAGGGATATAATTGTTTCATTTGAACTTTATTTTCCTCCATCTTTTTAAAAAATTGTGTCAAAGGTTTATTTATCTCATTCATATTTTCAAAGACACGGCTCTTAGTTTTATCATTTCTATATCATTTTTTTCTCCAAGGTCTCTATCTTCTAATTTTCACAAATTAATCTTTTGTGCTCATTTTTTATTTTTATTTTTGCTAATTCAATTGTAAATTCAGTTCATTAATCCTCTCTTTTTCTATTTTAATAATGTATGCTCTTAGGAATATAATTTTTTTTCCTTTCAAGTCTTCTTTTTCTGTGTCCTCAAAATCTTGATATTATCTAATAACCATTATTCTCCTTCATAAAAGCTCTAATTTCCAGGTATGAAGGGGTATGCCTCTGAAGCCCTGCCTGGTTTGGACCCCGCCAGAGTAATTATCTTTCTGATTTCCTCACTTTCATTCTTTCTCCTTTTGTAAATAAATAAAAAGTTATTCTGACTTGAGTAATAATTTCAGTGACCACATTTCTCATAAATTTAGTCCAACCTTTAATTTTTAACCCTTACAATCTTATAATCTCTGCTACTGAGTGGATTGCTTGTGTTTGGTGATTCTGAGCTATAATACTATAAAGCTAATCTGGTGTCCCCCCCACCACCTTCAAATTAGGAACTAAGATGGTGGGCTCCTGAAAATGAGAAGCCACTAGGCTACTTAGGCAGGGGGAAACTGGCCCAGATTAGAAGCAGATCAGAAGGTTAATACTTTCCAAGCCAAAAAGGAATGGGATTGGGCCCAGCATTTTCTGCTTCATTTCTAGCTTGAAAAAAATGGGAGGACCACATTCAAATAAATTTTTCAAACAAGGAAAAAAAGTATTAACCGTTTTATTAATTTTTCAACCTTCTCATTATTTGACATTCATTATGGTTTGCATTTGGGTCTGTATTGTTTGCTTGTGTTTCCTTCATTAATTACAAATTCTATAATGTTATGGACTTTATAGAGAATGAATCTTTCTACCTTTTTAACATTTATTTACAATTTCTCTGTAACAACACATATTTTTCCCTGTGCCCCTTTACATTTTTTGTGAAAGTACTATGTGGTGGTGAAAATTATGTATACTGGTTACTGGTGCCATATATCCTTTAGCTCTAAATCCTACAATGGTGTGTTCAGTTATATACTTTCCTTTTTTTTAATCTTTCTTTTAGATTTGTCTAGCACTAAGAGAGGAACATTCAAATAGCTATTATTGTATTACCATGTATCTTTTTTTTTTTTGCAATTCACTTTTCTTGGTTTTATTTGGTATATATATATTAAGAACTCATTTAGGTTCATTATTTATGGTTCCTCTAAACAAAATATAATTAATTTCCTCATTAATCTCTATTGGTATTGTGAATTTTTTGCTTTGGTAACCTGACTTCAACTCCTATTGTCTGTTGTTGGGTTTTTATTTTATTTATTTATGTTTAGCATTCATGTGATTTATAGGGAATTTTGTTTCAGCTTTTCATTTTCACTTGGATGTATTTTTCATCTACAGAACAGATTGTTGAGTTTTGTTTTCTTATCCACTCTGTCATGTTCTTTTATTGGATTGTTTATTACATTCAAAATTAAAGTTATGATTTTTAGGCTAAAGTTTATCTACATTTGTTCTTAATTTTTTTCTCTCCTGACCCTGGTTTCTTCAAAACTCTGTCAATGAAGCACAAACACAATTCCTCTAAATCAGAAAGGTTCATATTACAAACCTGAAAATTCACTGGATCTATCACTTAAGGAGTAACATACAAAAAATCTTCTTACCAGAAGGTTATCACAGCAACTCATGAAGCTAGTTACTAAGGTAGTGGCTTCAAAACTGTATGAAATAATGTTTTACATGATTGAACATTTAAAATCTATATGAGACTGCTTACCATCTCAAGTGGGGGGGATGAGAGTTAGGAAAGAGGAGAAAGAAGGAAGGAGAAAATATGAGACAATATTCTTTGGAAAACATTGAAAACTGTTATTACATGTAATTGGGGGAAAATCAAATCAAATCAAATGTTATGTAGCAATACTACCCTCTCTTACCAATGAATTGATAGATAAATAGTCAGTCAGTTAATAAACATTTACTAAGTGCCTGCTAAGTACTGGGCACTATGTTAAGCACTAGGGATACAGATATTAAAAAGAAAGACAATTCCTGCCCTTAAGGGGTTTAATATCTAATAGAGGAAGAGAGAGATTAAAAAGATAGAAAAATACATATTCTCTATTAAATAATTACCCCACTGCATTCACTGTCAGTTGGAGAAAATTTGTTTTATCCATCTAATTTTTGTTATTGGCTTTAATTTTGTTTTTGTTGAAAAAATGGTTATATTTCTGAAGAATTTGAATTTTAAAAATATCCAATTATTTTAGTTATTGCTTTGCTCTCTTCCCACCAAGACTTCCTCTCTATGAGATGGAATGCACTCATGCCACCTATAGTTACTATAGGTAGGGTAGAGGAGATATGATCTGCGCAAGTAAACAAAATAAACACTGGTAAGAATGAAATCAAATTCATCTTTTGAAATATTAAGTACCTAGCTACATCTGTATTTTACATTATGTGGTATCATATTACTAAAGGACAGCTTTTGGTTTCTCATTTGTGGATTATTCATGGTAAATTTAAAATCTGGGACAAATTTCCTCTCTTCCCTCAGCACATTCAGGCACTCTTTCTACTGTCCCAGCAAATTTTATACTCAAGAAGTCCCTGATTCAGTGATTAATCCAAGGAAAGAATATTTGAAAATAAGATAAATTTGGCACATATTTTAAAAATATAAGGATTGTAGGTCACATAGAAACTACTTCATAGTTATCCATTGTTTGGATTATTGGTCATTCCTCATTACCATTTTCTTCTGATAACTGGAGATTAACATTTTCTTAATTCAGGCCAAAGATAAATGGCTACATTACAGAAAATAGTCAACTAGTTTATTTATTCCTCATCTTTTCTTATTTCATTTTTAGCTATGTTCCTCCTATTTACCTCCAAACATCTATGTAAAATGAGTTGAATTCCATAGTCATTAAAACTAGAAGGAACCTTAGATGACCTTTAGGCTAACTCCCTTATTATATAGCAGAAAAAAAAATGCAAGCTAAAAAAGTTAAATAAGTTGCTCAAGGTTGTATGGTAAATTTCTGGCCAGGACTGAATCCTGGGTTCCCTGACTCCCAGTCCACTGATCTTCCACTATGCTATGGCTATAATTTTAGTATTTGCATACTTTCAAAGGGTGAGGTTCCTAAACCAGGATAGCTGTCAAGACGATGGCTTTAGAATGTGGATGTGTGTTACTCAAAAATTACTGTTGGCTTCCTACTTCCCATGTTCCAGGAAAAGTGATGGCTTTGGCATGAGCTCCATCCAGAGGTTTAAGTTTATAAGACAGAGCCTCACCTCAGAGTTATTTGTTTTTCTCACTTGACCAACTTTTAATGTTTCCCTCTGCTCAGCCTTCTGCCTTAGCCATTTCAACAAAGGCTGGTTTTCTTCCCAGACACAGGAAGTTCAGAAGCAAATGTTTGGTCGGGGCTGTAGGCTTACCCACCATTGGTTTCCACTATTTCTCCTGACTTTTAAGCCATTTCCAATAAAAATCAAGCAGAAAGAGTTATTGGAAAGGTATCACTATTCTATCTCTGAATTTTAAAATTAGCAGTAACTATGGTATTATTTCATAAAGCAAGCACTAGAGACAATAGGAATAACAAAGAAAGTATATGAGGACTGATCACATAAAAAAGGCAAAATTTGAAAACAATTATCTTGCTTCCATTTCCTCCTCCAAGAAGAATGATGTATGGATTTTAAAAAGAACAAAGTAGAAAGAACTAAAGAGGAAAAAAAAGAGAGAAAATAGATCCTAATCATTTCAATTAGTTTAAGTCATTTCATATTTAATAGTTAATAAAAAAAAGGGATTGTTCTTATTGAGTTACTACTCCAAGCGAACTTTGAAAAATTATGGCAAAAGGGAGAGGTAATGAAAGAATAAAGTTATGCAAATATAATCCCAATTTGTTTTTTAAAAGGAAAGTGATTTCTCAAACTAAATTAAAAGCCAGAGAGCCTGTCTTCAAGTCTTAGCACAATGAATTATTGAAGGCTATGAACACCCAGAAAGGAAAATAACTACGATTGTAAGACCAGGATGGGTTCATAAATATAGGTCATGCCATACTTATAATTTTTCCTTTTCTGGTAGGATTGCTAGACAGAAGAATATTGTCCATAGAGTGTTCCTAGATTTTAACAAAGTATTTCAAGCTTCTCAGGTCACAGCAAAAAAAAGAAAAGAAAAAAAACAGAGAAAAATGGACCATATAGGGTTGTTGTAAGAATCAAATGAGATAATATTTGAAAGCAGCATTTGGCATATAATAGCCACTATATAAATGCTTATATTCTTCTCTATTAAAGGTCAAATTAGAAGAAAACTAAATCTGATTCCTTTAACATAGCTAGGGATTGGTTTCTTACATAAACAAGAGATAAAAGCTATTGTAATATAAAATAGATCATTTCAATCACATGACATTGAAAAGCTTTTGTATGAACAGTATAACTGGGATAAAAAAAGTGGTAGATTGAAAAAGCTATTTTTATCAAATATCTCTGATAAGAATCTGGGCTCCAAGGTATATAGGTAATTAAAACAAATATTTAAGATCAAAGCCACTCTTACATACATATGTATATATGTATCTGTGTATATAGATATATAGAGAGAGATAGCCAAAGAATATGAAGAAATAGTTCTCAAAATAAGAATTATTCCCAAAAAATTGGATATGAGAACACATTTCTCCCTTTAGCTTCCTCTGTAGAACTGAAGATTTATAGATGTGATTGTTATCCTTCAGGCATTCAGTTGCATCTGACTCTTCCTGATCTCATGGACTATATCATGCCAGTTTTGTCCACAGGATTTTCTTGGCAAAGATATTAGAGTGGTTTGACATTTCCTACACCAATAGATTAAGGCAAAATGAAATTAAGTGACTAACTCAAGATCACATAGCTAATAAGTCTCTATATCCACACCATACCTAGCACTTCCATAGAGTGTTACTCATAGAATTGCAGGATTTTTTTAATGGGGCCAATAAGTGAGTAAAATGCTTGATGTCACCCAACTAGCTAATGGAATAATGTATGTCTCCTACATTACCAGTGTCCTTAATACTATTCCACAATGCCTTTCATTTGGATTTTCAGAATCAGTATTTTAGGTTTAAATGGGGACTCAGTGACCATCTTGTCCAACAAGTACCTGAAAAAGAATCCTCTCTACAATATATCCAGCACATGGTCAGCCAACCTCTGCTTGAAGATACTGGCTTGTTTTCTTAATTATTCCATCATTTTTATCTTATCCCCATTTAGATTTGAAACTCCTTAAGAACAAGAACTATGCCTTACAAATCTAATGGAATTCCACCCACCACTACCACCAAGATCACCATAACCATGACTACCACCACCACCACCACCACCACCACCACCACCACCACCACCACCATCATCATCACTGCTACCACCACTGTCTACCACAATGAATTAAATATAGTATAATACAGCCAGAACCCCCTTATCCACAGTTTCACTTTCTCTGGTTTCAGGTAGCCATGATTAACCCCATGAAGTGCCAGAGATATGTTAGAGCTTCTGTCTGTCTACAGCAACAGTCTGCCTAGCAAATGTGATCTCTTCTGCTTTCACTTTCACTTTCTTTTTTAAGATTTTGGGTGGGGGGACACTGCATAGTGTCTAAGGGCAGGAACAGAATCAGAAAGAGAGAGAATGAAAATAAACATACACACAGAGGGTCAGCAGACATTTGCTTATATCTGTAGTTTCAGCCAAGTGAGGTAGGTCTTGGAACATATCCCCATTGGATATGGGGGCTTTATTATAATGGAATCTTAGCATAACCAAGTTTTAAAGGAAGAAATGGAAGTTCGCTGTCACATGGACCCACCCATGTATCTTACAGATGGCAAAATTGAGACACATCAAGATTAAGTAATTTACCAAATAAGGTACAAGGTAAATATTGCCTAACTAAACAAGAACCAATGAAATTCGTAAGATAAAGTAAAATGAAGAAAATAATAACTCTGGAGAATGAAGAAATTATCCATTTGTTAACTTTGGGAATAACAGATAAAATAGAAAGAATGCTGGGTTGAAGACAAAGGATTCAAGTTGGAATCCAGTTATGCCACAAACTACCTTATGACCTTAGGCAAGTTACAAATTCCTGGACCTCCATTTCCTCAACTAAAAAAGGAGGGGTTAGGATTAGTTGACCTCTAAATTTCCTTCCAGCTCTAAATCTATGATCTGTGGTATCTCATTATCTTGCTACCATTTTCTTAGATTATGGAGCAAGACGTAGACATGCAAGAAATAAATTAGACTCATTCATTTCCTAGATTATGGAGTAAGACACAGACAACTAGGGGGGAAAATTAGATTCATTCCTGATTAGACTTGTACCACCTTGCTTCATTTATGTTCTAGAGAAAAGGCAAAAACATCTCACAAAAAAACAGAGACATCCAGGCACCCACTTTTGTGCTAATAAATAGGATGTTTTGCAGCTTTAAAAAATAAAAAGGCAAACAATCTTCATCCAGAGGTCATTTTTCAGAATTAAGAGTAAGAGGGGAATTTTCTCCCAAGCAAGATGCTGCAAACCCCATAAATGGCCATTAGACATATCTATCTCATGATTTACATGAGGTAATGCCATATGTAAAACATCCTAGCTACTAGAGGAGAAAACACTAGAGGAAGACTGTAGATCAGGTTTCAGATTCAGAAAACAAGGTACCCACTTTGCAGGAAAATCACAAAAGTGGAAGTTTCAATTTGATTCAAAAAAACACTTTATAAAACTTAAATGAAAATTAAATAAATATTAAATGATAATCACTTAAATGTGAGAGATAATAAAAATTTCCCAGTTATGTGAGTATACAATCCATTTTAATAATAATTATGGTGATAATAAAATAGACTTTATTATAAGTGAATAAAATATTTTAGAGATATTTTATTATTATCACTTCCATGAATTGAGTTACCACTATATTGGGGAACACTATTCACTAAAAGTTACAGTAACAGCTCCAGGGTGGGGGAAAGAGAATCTTTTAAAACACAAAGGCTTTTATGTTAGTTTCTTGATTTTGAGGGTTAATCTAAAAAGTCAAATTATTGTGTTAGTATATTGGGAGAGAAAAGATTAAATCCATAAACCTGATTTGTGTGTGTAGTATTTTCTCTTTTTTTAATCCTTTTCTGTCTTAAAATTAATAATAAGTATCAATTCTAAGGCAGAAGAGTAGTAAAGGTTTGGCAGTGGGGAGTAAGTGACTTACCCAGGGTGACACAGCTAGGAAACTTCTGAGGCCAGATTTGAACACAAGTTCTCTTGACTCTAGGCCTGATATTCTATCCACTGAGTCACCTAGCTGCCCTATTTGTGTGACATTTTCATTATAATTTCAGGAGAAAACCTTTTTGAAGAAAATATTAATATTGTATCACAAATTAATCAGAGAAAAAATTAACAATATCTAAAATTCAAGTATTTTTTTAGTTTAAAGAGATGTCAAAATTGGCATGCCTTCAAACACATCTCTACCCAAAGACAATTTTAAGTAACATTTATGAGAATCTTAGACTAAAAGAAGATTATAATACATCAAAAACTATTTTGATGTTGATGTTTCAGGATAATAGATACTACTCACTTCCTTAGCTGACCATTCCCATAAAGAGATTTTTGCCCTGGAATTGATATTTTAATTCTTTATAAGTGAGAAAAGGGTCCTGTCCCAAGGTGAGCAATAGCCCCTTTTCAAGGGATAAGGAAGGCAACAACCTTAACAATACAAAACATATTCTTTCTTAAAAGTTTTACTACTGCTTTTAATTCATTTCCTAAAAAAGGTTTCTTACTCTTGATTTAATCAACCTAAGGATACAATTCTGAACTGTTTTTAGAACCAGAAAAATATATCTTGATATTTCTAGTTGAACTAAAAAAGACATTTTAATATTCGTTCCATTCATCTACATTAGTAGATGAAAAGCTGGTCTTAGAGTCAGGGCAACCTATGTTCAAGTTCTACTTCCAAAACATAATAGTTGTAGGAACCTGCACAAGTCTCTCAACTTCTCAATGACCCATCTAACTCATTATAACTATAATGGCCAAGAGGGTGCTGATCTGTATTAATGGAAGGAATCCCTCTCATCTGAAGTTCCTTACATGAATGAAATATCATATCTGCTCCAAAAAAAAACATCACTCAGATTAATTAATTGTTAATTGTCTTGATGTTTCACTTATCAAAGAGTCATGGTATTATGTCTTTTGAAAGTCTAAAAAATATGCCTTTTGTACTAATTATGTACTAATCAACACAATAGAAACTTAAAAGCCATTTGGCAGAAATTAGGTTTAGACAAACATCTTATACCCTATACCTATATAAACTCCAAATCACCTTAATGCAAAAAACCCCATCGTGAGTAAGGAAGGGGGAGAGAAGAAATAAGCTAGAGGAAAATTGAAAGCAGTCCCTTTATTATCTATGATTTAGAGAGAATTCATCACCAAATCAGGGAAATTAGAGATCAAAATAGATAAATAAATGATTTTGGTTATATGAAACTAAAAGTTTTTTACAAGCAAAATCAATGCAATTATAAGAGATAGTAACAATTGGAAAGAAAATTTATCAAAATATCTGATGAAAGTCACAATATAATGTTAAGTATATTATATATTTTATTATATATAACATAAATATGATATTTAATTAATTCAAACATATAAAATCAAGAGATATTCTTCAATATGTAAGTACTCAAAAAATGTCAGGATCATAGCATTTGTCAGTTGAAAAGAACATCAGAGACCTTGTAGTCTAATCCAAACATAAAAGAAATCCCCACTATAATATACTAAAAAATGATCATGGTCCATCAATAATCCCCAAGGAAAAGGCATCTACCATCCCTTGAATCACTAAACTACAACTCTAATTGTTAGGATGTTTTTCCTGATATAAAACCTAAATTGGTAACTTTCAACCATTACTTTTGGTTCTGTGCCCAGGACCAAACAGAATAAATCTAACCCACCTCCATATGATAGATCCTTTAAATACTTGAAGACTGGTGGTTATTCCAGTCTCCCTGAATCTTCTATTCTCTAGGTTAAACATTTGAAAGTAAACAGTTTTCAGAAGATTAAATACAAATGCATAATAAAAATATAAACGTGCTATAAATCATTAATAAAAAAAGGGAAATCAAAATCAAAATGAGTCTGAGGTTTCACCTTATACTAAGATGAGAAAAGATGAAAATCGTTCTAATATCCTCTTGGTTGAGCTATGAATTGCTCTAAGCAATTCTGAAAAACAATTTGGAACTCTTTTTTTTCAAAAGGACTAAACTCTTCATACCCTTTGATTCAACGTATCATTACCGGTATTTATTCACATGGAGATGAACAACTGAGGAAAAGGTCCCATATAATTCTCATCTGAAAAATGGGGACACTGGATAAGAAATGGCAAAAATCACTCCAGTATCTTTGCGAAGAAAACCCCATGGACTTTGTCCATGGAGTCACATAGAGTCAGACACAACTGAATGACTGCACAACAAAGGTTTCTGTGCTTGTCTCTGTCCTGTTCAGGAATTTTACTGATGCAGCATACGAGAGGTATGATCTGTAAATGTGCAGGTAATATGACATTGGGAAGACTATCAGCATTTTTCATGTCTGAATAAAGATTAAAATGTATCATCACAACAGACTCAAACAATGAGTCAAAACAAACAAGATGAAATTTAACAAAGAATATTACAAAATTCTGCATCTAAGAGAGAAAAAATCAGTTGAAAAAGAATATAAAGGGAAAAACCTTAATAGAAATTCATGTGGAAAAGACTCCAATTAGTTTACAACAGATTCAGTAAGAGCCAACAGCATGATGTGACTCCTTAAAATAAAAAAGTTAATGTAAGTTTTGACTGCACTAAAAAAAAGAAGTGTCCAGATCAAGGGAAATATTTTTCCTGTTCTCTATACTGAGCTAACCATGTCTGAAGTAACTTGTTCATTTAAGGACAGGCACCACCTTTAAGGACATTAATTTTGACTTTATCCAGGAGCATAAGAGCCTAGAGAAAATATTGAAGGAACTGGAATATTTGGTTAGAAAGAAGAAAGGAAGGGAGGGAGGGAGGGAGAGAGGGAGGGAGGGAAGAAGAAAGAAAAAGAAGCAGGGAGGGAAGAAAGGAGAAAGGAAAGGAGGAAGGAAGAGAGGGAGGGAAGGACAGACAAACAAAGGAAATATTTAGTAAATGCCTACTATGTGCCAAAGCACTATGCTAAGCACTTTATAAATATCTCATTTAAATGTTAATTAAATATGTGCAGGTAATGGAATGTGAAAAGCTATTAAATCTATTAAATATCAATGAATGTCCATAGAGAAATATGAAATATATATATATTTTTAACATTTATTAATATTCATTTTTAACATGGTTACATGATTCATGCTCCACCTTTCCCCTTCAATCCCCCCCCCCGAACCCCCCCCCACCCTTGGCCGATGCGCGTTTCCACTAGTTTTGTCATGTGTCCTTGAACAAGACCAATTTCCAAATTGTTGGTAGTTGCATTGGTGTGGTA
>NC_058133.1:127654166-127688603 GCF_016433145.1 Gracilinanus agilis
AAGCTGTCGAGTGTTAAAGACTTCTTTTTTTTGTTATTATTCTTTCTCTTCTGAATTTCCTGTAACTGATTAGCCATCATTAGCCCAGCAGCTTCTCAGGTTTATCCTCGCTCTCAGTGTCTGTCTGAGATCTATTGGCTCCTGAGGTCTGAGTTCTAGTTTTTTCCAAGGTCAAGCCCCCTGGTGGATTCCCTTGCTTGATCCTCTGCAGGAGGTTTCTTTACAAGTCTCAGGGAGCTACTTCCACAGTCGTATACCCGTCTGCACTGGTTCCCCACTTAGGCTTTAGTTCCTGGTTGTGTTTGCCTCCACCCACGCCTCTGCTCAGCGGGCGCGCGCCCAGCGTCCACTCTCTGCTCCCGCGCCCTCAGATTTCGCGTGCGTTCTTGACTTAATGGGGTCCTAAGTCTTGCTGCTCTCAGGAACAGGTCCCGGAGCTGCCAATGACTCGATGGGTGCCCCAAACTTGCTCTATTTCTTTTTAGCTGGGTTCGGAGCTATAGGTGAGTATGTGGAGGGGGTTGGGGTGGGGCGGTTGCTCAGCCCGCGATTGAGTGAGAGCCCTTTTTAGCCTGGAAATGTCTCGATTCCACGTACCTTCCACGCTGTGCCCTGTTGTGGGGTTCCTCCGTTCGTCTGGACTTGTTTTTATGTCCCCTTGAGGAGTTTTGTGTGTTTCGGTCAGGAGAGGTTAAGAGCTGCTTCTTACTCTGCCGCCATCTTAACCCGGAACCCTGAAATATATTTTAAAGGATAAAGTAGAACACTTCAGTAGTCCACAAATTGGACTATTTGATCTTTAAATGAGGTAATATATTTGTAAAGTGTTTAGCACAGCTCCTGTCACATTGTAGATGCTATATAATGCTAATTATTAGTGTACCCATAGTACTCAACATAGTTGAGGAACTGAGGCAGAGAGTGGTTAAACAATTTAGCCAAGATCACACAGCTAGTAAATATTTGAGGCCACACTTGAAATCTGGTCTTCCTAACTCTAGGTGTAGTGTTCAATCTACTGCACCATCTAGCTGCCTCTAGAAAAGAAAGCTTAGGGTTATCATCATCATCACCAGTATTTATTTATATAGAACTTTTAAGGTTTGCAATATTTGCATATATCATTTGATTTTCAACAGAACACCACATTTAGCACAATGTCTGACTAACACTTTTGATTTGGAAGGATTGTCAGAGCAGTTTCAGCTTTTGCTACTGCTAAGCCACCATCTTGGCTCTGCCCTGAGTAACCCTTTTTGGGGGAAGGTGTTATTATTCCCATTTGAATGATGAGGAAACTGAGACTGAGAAAACTTAAATGTGTTCAGAAAGAGGAAAAATTACTCTTTGTGGGGAATATAGTTTAAAGGCTTCTTGATTTTTAGGGGGAAGTTGGATTGAATTCCAGGTAAAGTTTATTTCTCTCATTCTCAGCTTTGACATGAGTAGCCCCATCACAGTGTTCTGGTGGGGAATGATCAGAAGGCACTTGTATTTTAGCATTTAAACCAAGAATTGCATTCCCTTCACTATTCATTTATTTTCCAAATTTGCAAAAATCCTCTTGGGGACTGTGTATCATTCACCTGTCAAGTAGTTCTAGCCCCTGGCAGCTAAATCAAGCCCCTCAGTCAAAGAATAAAATAACAAATAATAGACTTGGCCTGAATTAGGTCAAAATTAAAACTAAACACAACTACTGAATCACCAACATCTTTGTTTTCTTAATGTCTAAACATTCTGGACTATTTGAAATCTTTTCTCTGCTTCACCTTGATCATGGTGAGACTATCCCCTTTAAACTCATTTCCTTTCCTTCTGTCAAAGAACATGGGAAATAAACCCATTTTTAAAAAGTTATTTCATTTTTTCTCGTTATTTTTACATCACAATTATGTCCAGGTACATGCTCAAAATACGGTAAGCCTTTATTTTTTTGTCTGGATCTATGATTTCATTGGCATAGGAACCCCTAGTGACTAAGCTCACCTCTAACAATGCAAACTGAAATCTGTCCTTTGGTTTGTAGCCTGCAAAGTTGCCTGTGACATTGAGAAATTAAGTGACTTGAACAGGATCATACATTTGTTATGTGTCAGAAGAGAGACATAAACCCAGGTCTTCCTGACTTCACTCTTTTGTCTCTTCAACAAAGGGCTTTCCCTTTTAATAAAGAAAAAAGAGCTCTGCAAAATCAACCAAAATAGCATTTCCATCTTAAAGAGGATATAGTACCCATAGTCCCACACAACCCTTCAAGGGAAAAAAGGAAGGTATATCCCCTCATCTTTTTTCTACAGGTAGGATTAGTCATCACAGTTACATAGTGTTCACCTTCATTTTATTATTCTTTTGGTTTATCTCTGTGTATATTGCTTTCTACATTGCTCCAAAGACAATTTATCATGTAATTAAATTCTTTACACTTATTTCTTATAGTTCAATAATAACAACATGGTTCAGTTGAAAGAATGCTGGATTTTAAGTCTGAAGACCTTGGTTCAAATCCTGACCCCACCAAGGGATGCCTGTATAACTTGGGGCAAGTTACTCAGCTTCCCAGGATTTCCAACTCTTCATCAATGGGGAATTGGATGAGATATGCTCTTAAGTCTTTCAACTCTAAATCTATGTCCTCTCAAGTCATTTGGTTCTAAAATCTATGGTTCTGTGATCATTTTTCAATATACTCACATACCACAATTGGTCAATGGTCTCATTTTTTCTTTCCAGGTCCTTGCTGCCATGAAAATAATCTGAGAAAAAGTCATTTTCCTTGTTAATGAGGATAGGGTTTTCACTAATGAGTAATGATCACGGATTCCTAAGGCCTCCAAGAAAAAGTACAGAATACTAGATATTTTGCTGAAGAAGATGGAAAATAATCCATACAATATCAGAACTAGAAGGAACCCTAAAGATCATCTAGTCCAAAGCTCTTCTACAGAAACTGAGGCTTGAAGAGATTAACTTGTTCAAGGTTATACATAAGAACTGTCTTCAGAATGACTTTCTAATATATTTATAAGATCTCACTCAGGTATTGAATCAACATCAGTGGTTAATTCTTAACAGTCCTACAGAAGGTCATTCCTATAAGAAAAAATAAAATCATGACTGTCATCAAGTCTCTTTAGAATAATGTGCTATATAATCTGGAAGAAATCAGAAATAATGGAGCTCAATAATCCAGTATTCAACAAACTCCAAAACACAAATTACTCAGGAAAAAAACTCCCTATTTGATAAGAACCTCTGGGAAAATTAGAAAACAACCTGGCAGAAACTAGCCTTGAACCAGCATCTTATACCATATTCCATAATAAATTCAAAATGGACATGCAACATAAATATTAAAACTCATACTATCTAGAAAATTTAGATGATGTAAAAAACAAATGATATCAATAAAATTTTAATTTTTAAAAGCTATTTCAGAAAGATACCGTGTAGGGGACAATTAGGTGGTACAGTGAATAAAGGGCCAGGTCTGGAGTCAGGAGGACTTGGGTTCAAATCTGGCCTCAAACATTTCCTAGCTGTGTGACTCTCAGCAAGTCACTTTAACCCCTATTTGCCTAATACTTGTCCTTCTGTCTCAGAGTTGTTACGAAGACAGAAAGTAAGGGCTTTAAAAAAAAAGAAAGGAAGAAATTAAGATATAGTGTAGTATTTGTTTTTACCTTACCTACAGGGAAGTTAATTATCCTAGGTTTCTTAAGTTCATCAAGTTGCGGATGAGGAGAAAGAGGAGTAGGATAAGGATCAGCATGAAACTAAGAAGTTTGGTAGAATGAAACACCAGATTTGTGTCCAGGCAATTCCAGGCGGTCTTTATTGTTTCTGAGCACGAACTCTGTAGCCAAATTAATAGGAACAACTAAGCAAATGCAGCTTGCTGATAACCTGGGAAGCTGTTCTCAATAACAGGCTCACTGAGGCACATGTAAAACTCAGCAGTACAATATAATAATGTATATCATTCATTTGTTGTGTCTGGGTTTGTGTGGAAATAATTACAGAAAAGATGGATGTCAAAAGGTGTCCTACGGGAGTGAAGGAAGCTGGGAAGAAGAGAGCTCAAAGTATAATCAGGAGGTGAAAGGTGGGTTGAAAGTGAAGCTTAGCAGAAAAACGAATCTACTCCATGTCCTTGAGGTCATATGCCCAATTTACAAGACCACCTAAGAAGATTGGCTTAAATCAATCAAGTCTTCTATTAGAACTACTAGAAGATGCTTATTGATTGTTCAGATGAGGGGGAAAAGGTCATAATTGCCTACAGCTGTTGTCTATGTGCTGTCAGCAAATGAGGCTTATTGACCCAGGGCCAAATGAAAACCAGAATGTGTTAGTTAAAAACTACCACTTACTAAAAAGAGTTTGTTTGGTTGGTTGGTTGTTTGGGGAGGAAAGTGGTAGGAGAATTCTTAGCAGGGAAATATTCTCTTTTATTGAGGCTCTGTGAAAAGAAAATACAAAACTGTTGCCGAGTTCTAACATGCTTCAAAATGAGAGCAGGCAGGGGTCAATTGATGAGATTTCTTATGCATTCTAAGCTCAGACCGATACATCCAGAAAATGTTATGGGAGAAGGTAAGGTGGTAAACACCAACAAATGCCTACAGAGAAATGTGAACTATGTTATACAGAATAGACCACCTAGCCAATGTGAGTATGAGATTCAGCATTTCCCTGATGAATTTTTATAGTGGTGTCTCACTTTAATGATAAAGGGCTTCTTTTTATCGACTAAACACCAAACACCCCATAAAGGCACACTGTACCATATGAACATTGAATCCTACTTAGATTTCTGGATTAGGAGAAAGTGTTTCTGCCAAGGGTCAGTCATGCATAAAATGAGAGAGGATGCCCCATGGTATAGGGTGCTGCAGTTTAGGAGGATCTAGGTCCAAATCTTACCTCAGATGCTTATTAGCTATATGAGTCTGAAGTCAACCAATCCGTTGATTGTATTAATAAAGTATTTATTAAGCACCTACTATGTGCTAGGCACTCACTTGAATTTACTAAGCCTCAGTTTCTTTATCTGCTAAACAGAGGTTAGAATGGTCCTAGTCACTGGAGAAGCCCTTCACAAGGAAGTCGATCATCAGGTTGCAAGTTCTTCTGGCCACAAGTAATTCATTAAGGCCACCTAAAAAGGCATGGCAGTGAGGGGAATGAAAGACCATTTGTAATCTGCATTGGAAAAAGAGTTATAAAATGGAATGTTACAAGAGTCTGGACTCAGTCCTCATATCTCCTTGACAGCATCTATGGGGTACTTCTGAAGGGCAATGGAATAGCTTTTTTTTTTTTCTAATGAAGTTGGTTTAAGTATCTTGAAAGTTGATATTAATCTGAATGCCTTTTTGGCACCCCTAAAACAACCTTTTGATTTTAAAGCAAAAAATTCTCACATCTGAAACTCTGAACCATATCTAAGGCCATGGGTGGAATTCTCCCTTCATTTGTCTGCCATGCTAGGAGACACTGAATGTGTACTGTTCATCCATTCTAAAACCCACGTGGTTTCTCTGGGTGTCCAGAAGACCTGCCTCTTGTCTGGATTAAAGTCTGAGTCTGGCAAATTAAAGAGGATTGGTTGGAGAAGGGACATCACAAAGAGTATAAATTGGCAGAGGGCAGAGGAAGTGTCTCTCATCTCTTGAAATCATAGACTGAGAAGGCAAACAACCTGGCTCTGGGCTGGTGCAGCCTGATGGTGGAGGAGGCAGGTAAGAGAGCTAGTCAGCCATACATGGCTCAGGCTTTTCTCTTTCTCTGGCCTGCTTTTTAATATTTAATAAATGAATATAAAATTAAGATTCAGTCTCCAGAGAGTTTTAAACATTAAGTACCTATATTAGTCACCAGATAGGGCTTAGGTCTTGTTTTTAATCCAATCAAAGGGCAGGGGGCTAAATGGAAACCCAGGTCACTGGAGAAACACCCGAAGACTGATCTCAGGGTACCAAGAAAAGGGATGCAACCTGGTGTTCAATTCTTATACTCTATTCTTAGAGCCACAAAGAAATTAGAGCAGGCAAAGAATGAATCAATATTAGACCTTTTTATTATTCATTTGTTGGGTTCAGGAACCTGAAAACTGAGAGAGACCTCAAGGTGTGCTTTCTTTAGGAAGAAGCCTAATGGAATCAATGGCAATTACAAATCTCATCTTTGAAATTTTTTATATTTAGCAAAGAGGAAGAAAAGTTTATTACAATAGTCACTTCCTCCCTTCTCCTTATGTCCACCTCATAGAGTCTCTTGCTTCCTTTAAGGTACTTCTCTAGCAATATCTTCTGCATGACACTTTTCAAAAGCCCTCCCCAACCAAGTTCTAAATACTCTCCTTCTCAAACAATCTTGTATTAAGCTACTCTGTATATATATGATGTCCCAAAAAGTCTTAGTGCCATTTTAAGATATAGCTTTATAATAGCAATATTAAGTTATAACTTAAAATGGCCCTAAGAGCCATTTAGGAGCAGGGGAGCTAGGTAGTTCAATGGATGGAAAGCCAGGTCTAGAGATGGGAGGTCCCGAGTTCAAATCTGTCCTCCAGCTGTGTGACCCTGGACAATTCACTTAATCCCCATTGCCTAACCCTTACCACTCTTCTGACTTAAAACCAATACATAGTAATGATTCTAGGACAGAAGTAAGGGTTTAAAAAGAAAGATTTTTTAGGAAACTTTGTGTTTGTATGCATTCCCTTTATAGTCACAATATTCAGATAGATTAGATATGTATATACTTATATACTCATCTTTCTGATTAGAATATAAGCTCTTTACGTGCAGAGATTCTTTCATTCTTTGTACTTGTATCCCCAGCACTTAACATTGTGCCTGACTCTATGCTTAATAAAGATTTTGCTGAGTGAGTGAGTTATTAAAATAGGTGGGTTTAAATAAATTTTTCCATATGAAAAACAAACTGGAATATCTCATGGAAACAAATCCTACTGATTACAAGGTCTGAAGTGCCCTAGCATATTCTTTGAATGAATCTTTTTTTCCACAAATTAAAGAATTTTTATTTTCATGATTACTCAAAAATGTTCTAGTGAATGGAATCGATGAGCACTGAATATCAACCAACAGAAGCATGGAATTTTGGAGTCAGAAGGTATCTTAGAGATCCCTGTACAGCTACTCACTGCTTATATGACCCTGTACAAGTTACTTAGCTTTTCTTGGCCTCAGTTTCCTCATCTGAAAAAAGAGAGGCCTACATGAATTCTAATGTCCCTTTTTTAAATTTATGACTCTATAAACCTGTGGTCTCATCTAGCCTTCCCATTTTTCAGACATAAAGACTAAAACAAAAAAAAAAAAAGATTTACTCAAGGTTGCACGTTTAGTTATCGGTATAGTCAGGGAGAGAAATAGGTCTCCTGACTCCTAGTCCAGAGCTCTATTACCCTATAATTCCTTCCCTCTAGTCTTGCTATATAAATGTACTTGATTTAACTTTAAGACTAGGTACCCCTGCTGAACCCACCATTCTCCCTTAGGAAGCTTTTTTTTTTGTTTACTATTATAGTTTTTTGTCTTCATCAAGAGACTCATAAATAAAGTATAAGTCTCTTTCATAAGCAGTTCTTGCAAAAGCTCCTATAAACTTGACCCAGTGGACAAGGCCTGTCATCAAACTACCACCTGACTGAGCCCATGCTAAGAATAGACTGAAATATATCAAGAAGGGATATCTTGGGAAGGAAAAAAATTTTCCCTAAAGCAGATTACCTCCTCCTCCACTTATTAATGATGCTTGTCTTGCCTCAATAAATCAGAACTGGAAGAGAACAGCAGGGACAAGCTGGCCCCTTGAAAATTCTGCTTTCTAGTTGAGCATCTCAGACTTTTTCTCAGCCTACTTTAATAATTTAGTTTAACACTGATCATTAGAAGGCTCCTTTAAGGATGCCTTCCCTTTTTGTTGTTGTTTAGTCTGAAATAGTCGTCTGACTTTTTGTGACCCCACTTGGCGTTTTCTTTGCAAAGATAGTCAAGTGGTTTGCCATGTCATTCTCCAGCTCATTTTGCAGATGAGGAGACTGAAGCTGACAAGGTAAGATGACTTGCCCAGGGTCATATAGTGTTATGTTGAATCTCTGGGAGCTTGAAATTCACTTTTGATTGACAGATAAGTCAGTTGGATAGAATGTTCCCAGAGAGGCATGTGAGAGGCAGGAGGGGGCAGTTGAGAACCCTGGGAGAGGTTCTGGGGTCTTTTACCTGTCCAGAGGCTAGAGATCAGGGTGGATCCTGGTCTTGGAGATAGAGTGTTGCAAACACTACTCTGCAAGCTCCTCCTGTGTTTCCCTGTACCGTTATCAACCTGTACTTGACCACCATCTCTGTGTCTACTGCCCCTAGATATTAGGAGTTTCATCATCTTAGCTACCTAGGCTTCCCAGGGCCCAGGAGGGATCCGGGAAGTGGGCAGGAGAAAAAGAAGAGGGTGGAAAGGGTGGATATATCTCAACTGTTAAGGCTTAAGATCTATGGAAGAAGAAGCTGAAGATTTCCCAGCAGTTTACCTACTCTGGTTTAGCCCTGGCCAGGCTGGACCAGAGGGAAGCTATCATTTGATTCTTCATTGCCTGCAGTTAGAGATTCATTAGCAGCAATTTAAGAAGGGTCTCCTAATACCTCAATCCTTACCATTATCCTTCTTATCAAATATATTCAAAGTTTAAAGTACCTTCCTGAATTGGTTTCCAAAGCTTATTTGGGAAGGGAGACACGCAGTCAGATTATCAACATTATCCCAGCTGAAGAGCCCAATTTAATAATATCAATTAACCCCAGGTGGGTCCTGAAGGGATAAACCACTTTGACCTGAAGGATCCTGCCTGGGCAACTGTTATAAAGGAGAAGTGCCATCTTATCATCTCTCTGTACTTCAACTTAATATACATCAAATAGAATTAGTGACCTCCTTAATTATAACAATAGCTAGTAGGTGTCTGAGACCATATTTGAACTCAGGAAAATGACTCTTCCTGACTCCAAGCCCTCCACTATATCCACTGTACCACCTAGCTGTCTTTGCTTAAATAATGATAATAATAATAGCATTTATATAGCACTTCAAGGTTTGCAAAGTGCTTAAAATATACTATCTCATTTGATGTCAAAACAATCCTGAGAGATAGTTGCTTTAATTATCCCCCTTTTCCAGAAGAAGGATAGGAAGTTGAAAGACATTAAGTGACTTAAGGGTCATGGAGTTAATTAGTATCTGAGGTAGGACTTGAATTCACATTTTCTTGACCTCCAGTACTCTAACAACTATATCTCGTATTTACCTATGACTTAGTCATTAGTATCGAACCTAAATCAATGGGGAGGAAAACTTGAAAGTCATCAAAGAATTTTTTTCCAGGATTGTTGAAATGGTTTAAGATTTTTATTGCTATAGAATGAGAATGGCAAAGGATATCATTGTCCTCAAGCAATTCAAGAAGGTTATTTTCAAAGAAGGTAGAACTGGCCATTCGGAGATGTATTTTGACATTTTTGTCTAAGTACAAAAAGGGAAAAGATGTTTTATTGTTTTATTTTAAAATCAAAGAAATTCCAGATTATTGTTCTCCAAATAGGGGCATCTAAGGTAATTCAGTGAATAGAGTTCTAGTCCTGAAGTCAAGAAGGCCTAAGTTCAAGTCTCAGACACTTACTAGTTGTATAAGGCTGGACAAGTCACTTAACCCCAGTTAAGTTGCTCACCTGTTAAATGATGATAATAATAGCATCTACCTTCCAGAATTGTTGTGAGCATCAAATGAGATAATAATTATAAAGTGCCTGGCACATAGTAAGCAATATCTAAATGTTAAATATTATTATTGTTATTATTACTTGAAAAGACATAATACTAGAGAAAGGCTTAAAATTAGAAGAAAATTTTCAGGTAGAGAAAGAAAATAGTTTCTTCTATCCTCCAGGTGATAATAAATTGGGATAGAACACAGAGAGGTGATGAAAATTGCTGGAGATCTTTAAGAATTCTTTGTCCTAGATGGACATTATTGCCTATTAGCAGAGTGTACAAAGATTTGCTTAGAAGACTATTTCCTAAGTCAATTAAAAAAAAAACAAATTCTATTTGGTGGTACTATGGTCAATTTTCTTAAAAGTACCTAAGGCTACAAAACAAAAGGTAACTTTTAATTCAGTAACTATAAATAAGTAATCATGCTCCTAAACAATATTTTGACTAAAGCTCAAAGTAGACAAAGTTAATTTACTGGTAATATCTCATTAAAATTTTTATCTCTTCCCCAATTGAGAAATGGTCAAGGGACATGAATAGTTGGTTTTCATATTATAAAATCAGAACTATCAATAAGCCCATGCAAAAGTGTTCTAAATCCCTCCTGATTAGAGAAACGCAATTTAAAACAACTCTGAGGTACCACCTTACACATAGCAGATTGGCCAATATGGCAGGAAAGGAAAGTGATAGATGTTGGAGGGGATGTGGCAAAATCGGGACACTAATATATCACTGGTAGAGTTGTGAATTGGTCCAACCATTCTGGAGGACAATTTGGAATTATGCACAAATGGCTCTAAAAGAATGTCTGCCCTTTGATGCAGCCATTCCACTGCTGGGTTTGAACCCCAAAAAGATAATAAGGAAAAATACTTGTACAAAAATATTTAAAGCCATATTCTTTGTGTTGGCAAAAAAAGCTGGAAAGTGAGGGGGTGTCCATTGATTGGGGAATGACTAAACAAATTGTGGTATCTGATGGTGATGGAATACTATCGTGCTGAAAGGAATAATGAACTGGAGGAATTCCATGTGAACTGGAAAGACCTCCAAGAATTGATGCAGAGTGAAAGGAGCAGAACCAGGAGAACACTGTACACAGAGATTGATACATTATGGCAAATCAAATGTAATAGACTTTTCTACCAGCAGAGGAACTTATGAGAACACTATCCACATCCAGAGAACAGAAATGCAGAAGAAAAACATGTGGTTCAATGGGGACATGATTGGGGGTTTGGTATTAAAAGATCACTCCACTGCAAATATAAATAATATGGAAATAGCTTTTGAGCAATGATACATGTATAACCCAGTAGAATTGGTTGTCAGCTCTGGGAGGGGGAAAAGAAGAGGGTGGGGAACCATGAATCATGAAACCATGGGAAAATATTCTAAATTTTAAAAAATTTTAACTTTTATCACTTATATATGTTTTCTGCTTATGAGTTAATTGCAAAAAATCCTTTCTGGAACTCTAAACTTTAGAACATGAGATTTAAATTACTTTGAAGCAGAGCATCCATGTACCTATACATCATACCACCAAATGTGATGTCCTGCGCAGGGTAAAGAAAAATATCAGTAGTTCCTAATGTAGAGATAGATTACCATTCTTGTATATAAAGAAATGTCACCTCTGTATCTAAACATATACAAACATATATTTCCCTATGTGAAGAGAAGCTTTAGTAGCCCTGATCAGAAGAATTCTAATGTTTCACCCATCACAATCTGAATGTGTCTGTGTCACATACATATGAATGAATTCGAGGTTTGTAGCCAGCCAGCTTGTCACCCCTGATTTTTTTAAGTGAGGGCAATTCTAGGTTATTGGTACTTACTCTAAATAAAACTAAATGGATTTAATTAATTACTACTACAAAATGAGGTTCCTTACCTTTCAATAGTAACCTAAATTTCACATATCTTATAAATTACTATCCTTTCACTTAGAAGTCATTTGATGGATATAAGTGCATCTGAATCAGTCACAGTCCTAGAATTCTACGGCATCCAGATGTCACAGAAGATAAAGCACTGGCCCTGGAGTCAATAGACCTGAGTTCAAATCTGACCTCAAACATTTATAGATATCTGACCCTGGGCAATTCCTTTAGCCTCAGTGCCCTTATGGAGATTATAATAGCACCTACCTCCCAGGATTGTTGTAGGGATCAAGTGAGATAATAATTGTAGAGTGCCTGGCACATAGAGAGCACTATATAAATGTTAGCTATTCTTATTGTTATTGTATTAGAATTGGAAGGGACCTCGGAGGTCATTTGGTATATCACTGGCAAAAGTAGAAAAGTCTTGATTATCTAAAGAAATGCCTCCATACCTTATCCTGCTGAGAGATCTTCCTGTGTGAGATGACACAACAAGGTCTCATTAACAGATACATAAGATGTTATTAACCTGTACCTTGGTGAAAAGAAGTCCTAACTACTCTAACTCAAGGACTCCTAAAGGAGAATGGCTGGCCTTAGTAACCAGACTCATTAGAGGTCTTACACCAGAGGCTAGGCAACCATTTGTAAAGACTGTATGATTTCAGTGGATTTTCTTTTCAGAAGACTAGATAGTAGTGAGGTCCCTTCCAAGTCTACAATTTGGTGATTCTGAATAAATGGAGCTTATTGTATAAGTCTTTTCATGTATAATAATTAAAGAAAACCAACAATCAAGATTAGTGAAGACATAATCATCCAAACCCAGAGAATAGCAAATGGGAAAACTACCTCAAATTTTCTTCCTATTTAGGTGGTAACTCAAGAAAGTCAACAGGTAGGGCAGGAGATGCTATCTAGCTAGTGAAAGAAAAAAAAAAGGACCTGAGAACTCATCTGTGTACCATCAGGCTATAAATCCCTGAAGTATTATTAAAAGTAAAGAGAGAAGGTTTGCTCCTCTGACCTTCCACCCAAACTCCTCCCTTTCAGGTTGGCTTTTTAGTGGCTTCTTTTCTTCTTAAAGAATTTTTCACCTGTATAAAATGTTTTTGGAGGCTTTGGTAGGTGTGAAGGGAGAATCCCTGTCTCACAGCCCTCTAGGGATTGCCCTGGGCAGGGGCCAGATTTCCAAGGCTGCATCATGTTAGAGTTTTCTTTTAATGAGATACTTTTTTCTCATTAAATAACCCCTTGGGACCAAAACCTCAGGATCATTAGATTACAGCTGTTGATTGTAAAAAACCAGAGAAGTAAAAAGATGTAGGGAATGAGTTCTGGTTTGAATGCTTTGTCCTAATCCCTGATGTAAAAGATGTGTCTGTGGACTCACTTTTTCACAGTGTATGGGTTAAGAGAACCTCATTCATGGCAGAAGGGAATCAGGATTCTCTACATTATATTTCCCAGAATTCTATGGATGAGCTATCGATAACCTTGGGGCATCACCAATTAATGCCCCTATAGCATAGAAGATAGTTTTTTTTAACCACTGCAAGATGGGGAAGGAAAGGAGGAAGGGAAGAATAATAATAGCTAACATTTATATAGCATTTAACTATGTGCCAGGCATTGTGCTAAGCACTTTACAATTATCTCATGTGATACAACTACTCTGAGAGGTAAGTGCTCTTATTATCCCCATTTGCTGGATGATAAAACTATGGCAAACAGAGGTTTTAAATCATGTCTGACTCTTCTCAACTTCATTTTAGGGTTTTCTTGGAAAAGATACTAGTTTGCCATTTCCTTATCCAGTACATTTTACAGATGAAGAAACTGAGGTAAATAGTATTAGGTGACTAACCCAGGGTGACACAGCTAGCATCTGAGGCCAAATTTGAACTCATGGCTTTCTGACTCTAGACCCAGTGTTCTTATCTACATTCTAGCAACTGCCTCTGATGCTTTTGAACAATATCTTTACTTAGTGAAAAACGAGAGCCATTCAGCAGAGACATGGGAAGTAAAGACACAGGCGATATATCGTAAAGTGTAATCTGCTCCTACCCAAAGCTGCCTGCTACATATTGTAGGAGATATGGCTCTGAATTAGTGGAGAAAATGCCAAACATCCAGATACTGAAGACTAGCATAAGAGGCTAAGATGTTTTGACAGCTTTTAGGAGAAAGAACATATGTGCTTCCACATATTCTTCAGGGAAGACACAAGGAGAAAAAAAGTTATTCAAAGCTACAGATATGTAGGAGAAATCAGATTATCAGAATGTTCTTGATTTCCAATTGTCTCCCTAGAAATTTTGGAGATTTCTTCCTTTGGATATGATTAGGGTGTGATCTAAGTGAGATTTTTATCTTGCTCTCATCTAATGATTTCATCCACTCTTATGTATTTTCTGGTATATTTTAACCTGTATACCTTCTATTCATTGATTCTTTGGATAAATGGATCTACTCCCTATTTTCTATTTGTGATGGCTTTTGTATAACTAGTGTTTAATAGTGAAAAGAAATTAAAACTGGTGAGTGTAAGTATGTAAACAGGGAAGAACCCCTAAAAATCATATCCTTAGACAATCAGCACTTAGGAAGGCAGATTTAATTCTAATCTGGTATCCCTCTTGGAAAAGGAAGGAAAAATTCACCTAGCTTTGAAATCCCCAGTCCTTCCTACTTCCTTGTTTAGCTAGAGTGTTGGCTGGGATACAGATGCTGTCATCAGCTCTCCTTAGAGGTGGTCTAGGACTAAAAAAATATCCATCTATGTACTCAGAGGCCTTATTTAGAAAGCCAGTGTTTATATGTATGTATCTTACCTGGGCATATGCACAAGAAAGGAAGAAAGAACTCTCCCTGTAAACTAAAGCAGTGTGGCTAAGATTTTCTTCTTGTCCTAATCCTAGCAGTGTTGTTTGGAGAGTTTTTATTAAGAAAATGATAATCAGCCCTTACTACCAAATTCAATTTAACAAAATTGCGAAGAACTCACCTGTAAAATAAGATCAATGTCTTCTTAAAAGGAAAACTATTCCCCCAAATTCCTTCCAGGGCAACGCCTCAGACAAGCATTGTAAAAATATAGAATGCATTTGAGAACAAGAGGGAAAATAAAGGCAGCCAGGAAAAATGATGTTTCTTAATTTTGCTGTAAACCTCTTCTGCAACATCCCTCATCCAAGATCAAACAGCCAGCATGTGGTTTGTTGTGCATATGGAAAAATGGACAGGAGCCAGAAAGACTGGGAAGCAGGTGTTTGATTGTGTATTGCATAGCTACAGGCAACCACCTTTTTAGTGTTTTTTTCTTCCCTTCTGCAGATACAAAAGGAGTGGCATAAGCTCAGAAGGTTATTCCCTACATAAAGTTATTATAAGTGATCCTCATATTGGCTATACACATGGCACATAGCAGGGGAGGGAAAAGTGTTCCAAGAATTATTTCAACTTTAGCTTTCAAAGAAAGTGATGTTGGCAGTTTTTCCTAGATGGCAGTGCAATCTGAGCAGCTGATATTTGGAGATTGCTAACAATTGGACCATTATAATAAATAGGCTACAGCTGATTGGTTAAAACTAACGTCCATTATTAGAATGGGCCTTGGCATTGAGTTGGGCTCCAACTCAATCTAGTATAGTTAAAGAGACAGCTAGATTTGGAATCTAAAGGGACCTGCATTTGAATCATGGGTAATACTCATGGCCATCTGTATAAAAAAAAAATCTCACTTTACCTATTATTGCTATGAGTATTGCTAGGTTTATTCATAGAGTACCTTATAACATTTAAATTGCTATGTAAATATAATAATTGTCATATGCATATGTACAAAAACAATATAATCATTAATAAACAGTAGCAATCCTGGATACAAAATAATGCATTGGTTGTATTTGGCACACAGATACTAATTTTTAATAAACATTTTAATTTATTATTTATATATTTTAACTTTTTTAAAATTTGGAACTCTAAATTCTCTTCTCTCCCTCCCACCCCTTCCCCCACCTACTGAGAAGGCAAACAATATGATATCAATTATACATGTGAAATCATGCAAAACATATTTCCATATGAGCCATATTTCCAAAAAAGCAAGAAAATTATACTTCAATTTGCACTCAGAATTTATCAGTTCTCTCTCTGGAGGTAGATAGCATTTTTTCATCATGACTCCTTTGGAATTGTTTTGGATCACTGTATTGATAAGAGTAGCCAAGTCTTTCACAATTGATGATCATTACAACATTGCTGTTACTATGCACACTTATTTCCCAGTTCTCACTTCATTTTGCATCAGTTCATCTAAGTCTTGCCATGTTTTTTCTGAAACTAACTCCCCCATCATTTCTTATAGCACAATAATACACTATCACAATCATATGCCACAACTTGTTCAGCCATTCTCAAGTTAATGATCATTCCCTCAACTTCCTATTCTTTGTCACCAAAAAAAAAAAAAAAGAAAAAGAAAAAAGAGTTGCTATAAATATTTTTGTATGTGTAGCTCCTCTTCCTTTTACTTTGATTCCATTGGGATACAAATCTAGTAGTGGTACTGCTGGGTCAAAGGGTAACACAGTTTTATAGCCATTTAGGCATAATTCCAAATTTTTCTTCAGAATGGTTGGACCAGCTCACTACTCTGCCAGTACTTAATAACATACCTATTTTTATTTCATCTCCTCTCACATTTATCATTTTTGATAGGTACCCCATAATTCTACTAATTTGCATTTGTCTAATAAATAGTGATTTAGAGCATTTTTTTCACATAATTCTAGATAACTTTGACTTCTTCTGAAAACTGCCAGTTGTGGTTTTTTTTCATTTATCAATTGGGAAATTGTTCTAATTTTTATAAATTTGACTCAGTTCTTTACTCAGTATATATCTGAGAAATGAGACCTTTGTCAGAGTAACTTGCCATAGAAATTTTGATATTCCTTGTTTATGGTATCTTTTAGCATAATGTAGATTGTCTATTTTAGTTTAGTCTATTTTTGCTTTGCTCTAAGATCATGATTGCTGCCTCTGCCTTTTTTACTTCAGCTAATGTATATTGGATTCTACTCCAGCCCTTTAACTGTGTGTGTGTTTCTTACTGTTTCAAATGTGTCTCTTGTAAACAACATATTGTTGGATTCTGGGTTTTAATCCATAATGAGCCTGCTTCTGTTTTATGAGTGAGCTTGTCCCATGCACATTCAAAGTTATGATTACTATGTATTTCTCTCCATTCCATTTTCTTTTGTTTCTGCCTCTGTCTCTGTCTTTCTGTCTCTCTCTGTCTGTCTTTCTCTCTCCCTTTCTCCTTTCCCTTCTCAAAAGTCTTTTTTGCTCCTAACCCCTGCATCCTTTAATCTACCATCCCTTTTATCACTCCCTCTTCTATTATTCCTTTCCCTTTTTATTTCCCTTACATATTTTCCCTCTTAGAACCAATTCCAACTTGAGTGAGGTTTAAGCATTGCCTACCCTGACCCCATTTTCCCCTAGATTGTAAAAGTTCCTCCTTACATACCTCTTTTATGTGAGAACATTTTCCCCATTCTATTTCTCTGTTCCCCCTTTTTCTAGTGCCCCCCTCTTTCTCACCTCTTCAATTTTTTTCTATTTATCTCTGTTCTTTGCATTGAGAATGCTTGAAAGTCCTCTATTTCATTAAATATCCATCCATTTTTCTTCTGAAGAATTATACCCAACATCATGAAGCAGATTATTCTTTGTTGTAATCCTAGCTCCTTTGGCTTCTGAAATATCATATTCCAAGCACTCCATTCCTTTAATTTGGAAGCCACTAAATCTTGTGTGGTCCTAACTGTGACTCCATCTGGCTATATGAAGTATTTTCTACTTGACCTTGAGTCAAAGAGAAGTTTGGGAGTTCTGGAATTTGGCTATAATATCTCTGAGAGTTTTCCTTTTGGGATCTCCATCAGGAAGTGATCTTAGATTCCTTCATTTCTATTTTGCCCTCTGGATCTAAGATACCAGGGAAATTTTCCTTCATAATTTATTGAAATATGTCTAGATTATTTCTTTGAGTATGACTTTTGTGTAGTACAATTTATTCTTAAATTATTTCTCCTCAATCTATTTCCCAGGTCAGTTGTTTTTTCAACAAAATGTTTCATATTTTCTTCTATTATTCTTTATTCTTTTGGCTTTGTTTTATTGTTTCTTGATGTCTCATAAACTCATAAGTTCCATTTGTCCAATTCTAATTTTTAAGAAATTATTTCCTCCAGTGATATTTTGAACCTCTTTTTCCATTTGGCCAATTCTTCTTTTCAAAAAGTTCTTCTCTTCAGTAGACTTGGTGCCTCTTTTGCAATTTCCTCAATGCTGTTTTTTAAGAAGTTATTTTCTTCATTCTTTTTTGTGTCTTTTTTACCAAGCTTCTACCACACTATTCTCTCTTTATAATTTTCTTTCATCACTCTCATTTCTTTTCCTAATTGTTCCTCTCCCATTCTTATCTCTTTCTTTAATTCTCCCTGGAATTCTTGTAGGTTTTTAGTTCAATTAGCATTTTTCTTTAAGGCTTTTTTCATAGTTATTTTCACATTCTTCTGAGTTTATGTCTCTTGGTCTTCTCTGCCACCATAACTTTTATGGTCAAATTATTTTTGTTGTTTTTGCTCCTTTTTTCAGTCTATATCTTTACTTTGTATTTTATTTTAAAATTGGGCTCTTGCTTACCTGGGCCTGGGGAGGCACAGATCCAAGCTTCAGCATTTTTATGCTTCTATTTTCAGAGCTAATTCTGAAGGTCTATAAATTTTTTGGTGCTTCCAAGGTGCTGTGATCTGATAACAGATATGGTCCCTGTTCTCATGGTCTACTCTGTTCTTTACCCAAGAAGGGTCACCTGAAGTCACAAATGCTAGCAATCTTCTTTGCTTTGGAACTATGACCAGAGACATTGCTCTCTTAGAATCAACCAATAGCTCTTCTCTCTGCTGTAGAACTGTTACTCAGAATTGTATATGAGCAATGATGCAATACTATTCAGTCACTTAGTATAATGCCAATCAGCATCAACTGTACTCATAACCAGCAAAAGTTCCCTGTAATCTCTTTCTGATCATTCATTTCCACTTTTATTGTCCCTGGTCTGAGAGTTCCTAAAGCTACTGTTATTGCTGCTAGTGCCACCACCTCTTCTTTGGCTCCAGACAGGCCTCCACCCTGGTAACAAAGATTTCTGCTGTTTTCTTAGCCAGAAAAATGTCTTGCCTTCACCTTTTTTTTGACTACCATTCCAAATTTTAATTTGAAGTATCATTTTAAAGTTTGGAGAGTGATGTTGAGAGAGTTCAGCTAGATGGCTACCCCTACCTAATCTGCCATCTTGGCTCTGCTCTTTTGAAACCAAAAAAATTTAAATAGGTAATTTTCAGTAAAACAAAGTGTTTTTCTGAAATTCTATCCATTTAGTCTTACATCCTTCAAAGCCTACCTCTTCCATGAAGTCTCCTACAAGTATTCCAAGCCTCATTGATCTTCTCAGAACTCTTACAGAAAACACATACATACACACACACAAATACACACATTATATAAAGTATTTTGCACACATTTATATGTATAACTATTATTCTCTTGTTCATTCTCTAATTCTATTATGTGTATTAAATCTTATTATTCCAAGTAAATGGTAAGAATTTTGAACATATTCTACTTAGACTTTGGTATCTCCCATAATGTGTAGCTTTAGCCCTCTACCCATTTAATATCCAGGGTGATCTCAAATATCTAGACATATCTCTATTGCAGTTATAAACAATTGGCACTTGCAGAGTTTTACCTCTGTCTGATTGCCTTGACCTTCCACAAGACACAGAAATCACAGAATTCAATTACTGACAGCTGGAAATGATCTTAGGGATCAGCTAGGCATGAGGCAGAATGGAACAGTAGGCAGAACACAAGACATAGAGTCAATTAGGTCTGCATTTGAATTCTTCCTCACATATTTTTAACCCAATTCTAAACAAATAAATTAACTTCCTTGGACCTCAATTTCCTCATTTGTAAAGTTATGGATTGGATTTGATAATATCTACTGTCCTTTTTTCTCTAAATCTATTACAATATTTCTTTTTGTAGATGGGGAAAGTAGGACCAGGCACTACTTGCTTACAACTCCCCTGATATCAGATCTAAGAGAATGAATGCCCTTCCCCAATACAACTCCCCGACATGATTTCCTGGCTATGACCTTTGCATTTCATACTCTCAGATTGATGGGACCAACCAATTCCCTTGGATTTTTCCAGACTACTTGTCCCCTTCAAGAAAGGGATTAAGATTAGGAAGTACTATAGCCTTACTCTTCCAGATGTCAACATCTGCCCCATCTGCTTCCATACTAATTATAATTATATATTCTGGAGATAATAGGTAGCAGCATGATACTCAAATAGTCAGAATAATCATCATAATCACAACAAAAGTGAAGTATAAAGTTCTTTACAGACACCAAAGAAAAACAGAATCCATGGACTTCCAGATTAAGATGATGGCTTCAGAGTAGAAGCAAGGCTCTTAACTCTCCTAACCAACGTATACATGATACCTCAAAAGGACACAAAAACCAAATCCAGATGAACGAAGGGACACCACAATAGGGCACAGCACTGAAGGTACCTGGGACTTGGGCATTTCCACACTATAAGGGGGTGAAATAGCTCTCAATAAAACACGAGCTGATCAACCTTCCCCCACCCCACCTACAGTGCCAGTGCCAGGGCACAAGAGTTAGAACAAGCATGGGATATTCACTAAGTTTCTTGGCAGCTACCTGGGGACACCAGGGGCTGGTTCCTGAGAGCAGCAAGACTTAAGACCCCAAGAGGCTAAAGAATGCAGACTTTGAATGTGGACCTTGAGTGTGGACCTTGAGTGTGGACCTTGGGTGGGGACCTAGAGCAGAGGGATGCTGGATTGTGGAAGCAGAGTGCTGAGACTCTTAAAGGAGCCTTGGGCAGAAGGGACCATCAGGAGGCTTAACCCTGAGAACAGCTAGACTTGAGACCCCAGGTGCCTAAAGACCTTGGGCATGAGGATAAAGCTGAGGGGGGGGGGTGGCACTGTGCTGTGACTCAGGCAAAAACTACTCCATAGCTCTATACACAGAGAGCTTGTTTGCCTCACCCAGACTTCTGACTGAGAAAGAAAAACAGCATAATAATGGCAAGCAATTCCCAAGAACTAACCAAGAGAAAGAACAAGAGGAAAGCATTAACACTCGATAACTTTTACACAGAAAAAAATTCAGACAACAGAGCAGGCAGTAGAGGAGAACAAACAAGGAAACACATCCAAACCTTCACAAAAAAATGAAAATTGGTCAAAAGCTCTTGAAGAGTTCAAATCTGAGATCATGAGAAAGATGGAAGCGATTTGGCAAGAAAAGTGGGAAATAGCTCAAAAGGAAATTAACAGTTTGAAAGATAGAAACTCCCAATTGGAGAAAGATACCCCAAAATCAAATGAAATGATAAGCAAATTGAAGAACCAAATTAAACAGTAGAAAACCATGAAAAACAGGATAGACCAAATCAAAAAGGGAAAATCAAAAGATTTTAGCAGAAAACCAATATCTAAAGACCAGAATAAGGCAAGTAGAAGCCAATGATCTTGCAAGACAGCAAGAACTAATAAAGCAAAGTCAAAAGAATGACAAAATAGAAGGAAACATGAAATATCTCACTGAGAAAATGACAAATCAAGGAAAACAGGTCTAGAAGAGACAATTTGAAAATCATTGGTCTTCCTGAAAAATCAGACATTAATAGAAATTTGGACACCATATTACAAGAAATTATCCAAAAGCATTGGTCATCAAAACAATATGGTACTGGCTAAGAGACAGAAGGGAGGATCAGTGGAATAGACTTGGGGTAAGTGATGTCAGCAAGACAGTGTATGATAAACCCAAAGAACCCAAATTTTGGGACAAAAATCCACTATTTGACAAAAACTGCTGGGAAAATTGGAAAACAATATGGGAGAGATTAGGTTTAGATCAACATCTCATACCCTACACCAAGATAAATTCAGAATGGGTGAATGACCTGAATATAAAGAAGGAAACTATAAGTAAATCAAGTCAACACAGAATAGTATACTTGTCAGATCTACGGGAAAGGGAAAATTTTAAAACCAAGCAAGAGTTAGAAAAAATTACAAAATGTAAAATAAATAATTTTGATTATATTAAATTAAAAAGGTTTTGCACAAACAAAAACAATGCAACCAAAATCAGAAGGGAAACAACAAATTGGGAAAAAATCTTTATAACAAAAAACTCTGACAGAGGTCTAATTACTCAAATATACAAGGAGCTAAATCAATTGTATAAAAAATCAAGCCATTCCCGAATTGATGAATGGGCAAGGGACATGAATAGGCAATTTTCAGATAAAGAAATCAAAACTATCAATAAACACATGAGAAAGTGTTCTAAATCTCTAATAATTAGAGAAGTGCAAATCAAAACAACTCTGAGGTATCACCTCACACCTAGCAGATTGGCTAAAATGAAAGAAGAGGAGAGTAAAGAATGTTGGAGGGGATGTGGCCAAATTGGGACATTAATGCATTGCTGGTAGAGTTGTGAACTGATCCAAACATTCTGAATGGCAATTTGGAACTATGCCCAAAGAGCTCTAAAAGACTAACTGCCCTTCGATCCAGCCATAGCATTGCTGGGTTTGTACCCCAAAGAGATTATAGATAAAAAGAATTGTACAAAAATATTTATAGCCGTGTTTTTTGTGGTGGCAAAAAACTGGAAAACAAGGAATGAGAATGAACAGAGATGATAGGTGAGCTGCAAACTTAGATTAGCAAGGCTCGATCATATAATTAGATGCCCTTTTTCTCTCCAATTCCAACTTTAATCTCTAATAAATAATTCTAAATTAATATACAATATCTAGAGAATTTTAATCCCAACAGAGAGCACATGGCAAACAGGTGAAAAACCTAAAGAAATATCTTTGGAGTAAATAGACATTACTTAACAAGCAATAATAAAAGCTGGTAACAGATACATACCATTGGGTTTATCAAAAGTAGCTTCCTTCCAGATGGAACTAAGGGAATGACTAAGATCCAAAAGTAGAATCAAAAGGCCCTCTGTAGTTAATATCTTCATGAACTTAACTAATAATATTTGAACAAAGGAGTATCAAAAATGTAGTTGTGATGTATATTTGTTTGTGGAAATGTAAGGACACAGCTAGATGTGATAAATTATCTCAAATATTATCTAAAATATTAAAATCTCACAATCTTTTGACTAATCTCATATTAAAAATACAAACTTCGAAATTTCCTGGAGAACTCAACCAACCAACTCAACCAACATAAACCATTATTACAGAACAAACAGTTGCCTACAATCTTCCAGACTTAACACTGATTTATATGAACTTAAGAAAAAAAATTTAAGAACTCTCAACTTCCCAAAGTTTCATACTATTGTAGACCACTAGATATAGAGTTTAGAAAATCTGAGCTAAAATTTTGTTTTAGATGCTTACTAGCTGTGAGACCTTAGTTAAATCATTTAACCTCAGGCTTAGTTTCCTCATTTGAAAAATAGACAATAGCATCCACCTCACAGCCATGAGGATCAAAGGAAACAATATATGTAGAGCAATTTGAAAATTTTAAAGCACTATATACTTTATTGTACATATTGCTATTATGATTGCTATTGCTATTATTATTATTTACATAAAGCAAAAAGCTTTCAAAATAAAGAATTAGCAAAGGGAATTACATGGTAACATAATAAGGTATATATCATCCCTATTGTACTGTTTCCCTTTAGAGGTATACTTAGCATACTCTTTCAATGAATGTTCAAAGGATGAGTTTATACTAATATTTTAATTCAATTATAAAAAGCAGTTATTTTATCTGATTCAAAATAGTCTATGGCACGCTGAATATAAATTAATGATTATAAAACAACTTCTCCCAAAACCATTTCTACCTAAAACCCATCAAAAAAAAATGTGAAAAATTAGATAATACCAAAAATAATATTACCAAGTTGAATTACATGAGAAACAAAAACAAATACCGGTAATATAATAAATGAAAGATTCGTTATTTCAAAGGAGATGACTAAAATTGCAATTTCTCTATAAAAGTGAAAAGAAAAGGGTATGAAATGAGTCCATGATTATTAGCTCAATCATTTTTCATATAAGATTTCATACAAAAGAGAATAATAATAACAGCAGGATATCAACTCATCCAGGTACATTTCTACATGAATCTCTTTAAAAAGAAGAATGAGATCACAATAATAAAAATTCCTAGTTGTACATTAATTACTCAGGCCTCATTCTACTTTACCAAAGCAACTCCAACTATATTTCTCCCTCAAGGTTTTATAGGTACCCTGGAGGGATTGGCAGTGTCTCTCTTTGTTTCCAACACATTCCAGAACATTTGCCCTGATTTTAGCTACCAATGATTAACACTCCAAACTCATTTAACTAATTAACATTAGTTAGTTTTTTTAAAAAGGGGTATTTATCTCAAAGATATAGCAAGAGCAAAAGTGCAAATATTATTCTCTCACAGTTCAAGGACACACTCTCTTCTATACAACCTCTTTCCCTGGGGTGTGTAGCCTCAGACTTGATATAATTTATTTGCAGTATTAGATCTAATAAATTTAGTAATGCTATTGTATGAGCACTACTTATCTGGGCTACCATTGGTCTGGATCTGGACTATTGCTCCTGGGGCCTCAAAGCTGGTTAGAAATTCTGGCATGGGGACTGCTTTCCAGGACCTCTAGGTTACTCTCCTGGTCTCTTAAAGCCTACTATTCTCAGAGTCATCTGCTATCTCTTTTACCTCAAAAAAAAAAAAACCACTAGGAAAAAGGACCTTTCCTATATTCATGGGCCTTGTCAGTTTCAGATGTAGATGGTCCAAAACTTCTCCCATTATAGCAATGTCACTCTTCTCTCACTGGATCATCATCAGGAAAAAAGCAACGAAATGAAGAGAATGGCACAGTTCTGGTCAGCTAGTGCCTTTTGAATGTGTCTAGTTCTAGTGGTGCACCTACAGTCAATCAAAGAAGATCCTATTCACAATGTACATAGCAAAATGAAACAAATTATATACATCTATGCATGTTCCAAATCTCTCTAAAACACTCCAAGACAGGAACCCAGTTTCTGGGACTGTATTACAAAATTTAAAAATTAATCACAAATTATAAAGGAAAGGACCAAACTACTAGACCGAGTCACAAAGGTCAGAGTAGGATCAGCAGTAAGACTGCTGATACTAAGCCATGAAACTACTGCCTCAGAGCTCCTTTGGCCCCTCCTCCAACCCCTTATGTTAAATGAACAGAATTGTACCTACCAGCTAGAATAAGACTGGACCTCCATGGAGGATGAAGTGTCATCAAATACAAAGTTTTAAGAGGACAGAGGGAAAGTAAGCCAAATACAACATCACAAAATCTGGAATCACTTTTCCCTTATACTCTGTTGTAAAGAGTGTTGGTCTAAGAAACAAAAGAAGCAGGTTTCCATACTGTTTCATCCACTAGCTAGGTGTCTAACCTAAGGTTGGTTATTTCAACCTCTCTAGTCCTCAATTTCCTTAAAATGAAGAATTTAGGTTCTTTAATAAGTCCATTCCGAGTTCTGGTAAGATGGCGGGGTAGATGGAGCGAATCTTAAAACCTCCGCACCCTTACGCACCAAGATAGAAAACAATATGCTTCAAGAAGAAAGAGAACCGAATCTAAGAATGGGACAGAGCAGGGGGAACCCTACTGCAGCACAACTAAAGAGGTACGCCAAGAAAAAGGCTTCAATACTTGAACTGTCGGGACTGACGGCGTAGAAGGGGAATCCCAGGATCCCAAGATGCCTCCCCCACGTGTTGTGTGGAGTCTCCAGCAGCCAGGAAATTTCAGGGCTGGTGGGTGCACCAGTGGGAAGAGAGGGCCTTGCTGGCATAGGACTCAGGGAGTCAAACACAGACACTGGAGAGGTGACTAGAGGAGAAAACCAGAGAAACACAGCAAAAACGCCCAGAAGATGGTGGCTTAGAGAGAGCCAAACCCCAGAGCGCAGATAGCTTGGCTTCCTCATACCGAGATAGAGAACGCATGGTTTCAAGAGGAAAGAAAACCAGATCAAACACAGTGGATAGCGCAGGGGGACCCCACTGCTGGAGAGCTCAGTTCAGCAAAAAAAAAAAAAATGCTCCTTCTTATCACCCCACCTTTTTTTGTTTGTTTTTTTTGTTTGTTTGTTCCTTTTCCTTTGTTTTTCCCTCCCCTCCAGGCTTTAAGGTTTTAGCCTCAGGGCAGACTAATCCAATCCATACAGATTTAATCCCAACAATTGGATAGACAAGAAGTCTTCCAAGGACAGAGAAAGTAACTTACCCCTGGGGGGAAGATCTTTCATCAAAGATCATTAAATACATCTGCTCAAATTAGCAGAACCAGAAAGGAAGGGAAAAAACATGAGAAAGCAACAAAAAAAAAGAGAAAAGAAATGACAATTGACAGCTTCTTTCATGGAAGTGAAAAGAGAGCAAATGAAACAGAAATAGAAGAAGAGGAAGTAGTTCCAGTGAACTGGACACAGGCTTTGGAAGATCTCAAAATTCAATTAACTCAAGAATTTAAAACTCAATTAATTCAAGAACTTGAGGAACTCAAAAAACAATCAAGAGAGGCTGAAGACAATTTGAAAAAGGAAATACATGAGCTAAAACAAGAAAATAAAGTATTAAAAGCCAGAATTGACCAGCTTGAAAATGAAGCAAAGAAGGCAAAAGATGATCTACAAAGAAAATCAGACCAGAAAGAGAAGGATGACCAAAAAGCCAGGGATGAAATTCAGTCTTTAAAAAACAGAACTCAACAACTAGAAGAAAATGATTTCACAAGGCAGCAAGAATATATTAAACAAAATAAAAAACATGAAAAATTTGAGGAGAATATGAAAAACCTCATTGATTCAACCAAAGATCCGGAGAACAGAGCTAGAAGAGATAACTTAAGAATTATTGGTTTACCAGAACATCATGATAAAAAAGTTTAGATAGCATTTTACAAGAAATTATCAGAGAAAATTGCCCAGAAATTCTTGAACAAGAAGAAAAAGTGGAAATTGACAGGATCCACAGATCACCTCCTACATTTAATCCACAACTGACAACTTTCAGGAATATTATAGCCAAATTAAAAAACTACCAGACCAAGGAAAAAATATTACAAACTGCTAAAAAGAAGTCATTAAGATATCAGGGAACCACAGTTAGGATAACAGGATCTGGCTGCATCTACATTGAAGGACCAGAAGGCATGGAACACGATATTCCGGAAAGCAAAAGAACTGGGGCTACAACCAAGAATCAACTATCCAGCAAGACTATATTATTGCAGGGGAAAGTATAGTCATTCAATAAAATTGAGGACTTCCAAACATTCATCAAGAAAAAACCGGACTTAAACAGAGAGTTTGCTGCCCAAACCCAGAACTCAAGAAAATCAACATAAGGTAATTAAGAGAATAGAGGGAGGAGAAAAAAAATTCTTTTCTTTAAGGGACACAACAAATTCAATCAATTTATATCCCAAGAAGAAAAGAAAGTATTGGCAAATATTAAAAATTATTATTACCAACAGGGTAACTAGAAGAAGTTTACATAGAAGGAACAGGGACTAACTATATAGGATGAAATGTCAAGAGATATATAAATATATATGTATGTATGTATAAATATATACAAAACTAGGGGGGAAGAAGATAACAATAAGAAAAAAGGAAAGCAAACAAAAAGGAATAAATTTATATTCCTTAAAGAAGCACATGGGATCAACAGGGGGAAAAATAACAATATATTGTAAGGATAAAGAGGTTAGAGAGAGGGAATATTCAATACTTAAGTGCACTGAAATCAACTTAGAGAAGAACAATCAGATCCATAGGGGCAGGAAATTGATTCACACCCTATAGAGAAGTAGAAGGGTAACAAAGGGACTGGTGGGGAGGGAAGCCATACTAGGGAGGGAGAGGACTTGGGAGGGGGAGCACCACATAGTTTTAAAGAACAATAAGAGGGGAATAAGAAGGGAGGGGGGAGAAAGGGAAGTACAACAAGGGAGGGGATTATAGGAACTGATTGAAAACAAAACACTGGTATAGAAGGAAACAGTGAAAGAAGAAAGAACAAGACTAGAAGAGAGAATCAAAATGTCTGGGAATGCAGAGTTGATAATTATAACTCTGAATGTGAATGGGATGAACTCACTGATAAAACGGAGGCAAATAGCAGAGTGGATTAGAAACCAAAACCCAACCATATGTTGTTTACAAGAAACACATATTAGACAGACAGACAGACATAGAATGAAAATAAGAGGATGGAGCAAAATCTTTTGGGCTTCAAATGAGAAAAAGAAGGCAGGGGTGGCTATCATGATCTCTGACAGAGCCAAAGTAAAAATAGATAAGGTTAAAAGAGATAGGGAAGGTTACTACATCCTAATAAAAGGCAGTATAAACAATGAAGAAATATCAGTACTCAATATATATGTATGCACCAAACGGAATAGCTTCCAAATTTCTAAAAGAGAAGCTAGTGGAGCTCAAGGATGAAATAGATAGCAAAACCATACTAGTGGGGGACCTGAACCTTCCCCTATCAGATCTAGATAAATCAAACCAAAAAATAAATAAGAAAGAGATAAGAGAGGTGAACAAAACGCTAGAAAAATTTGAGTTGATAGATATTTGGAGAAATATAAATAGAGACAAAAAGGAATACACCTTCTTTTCAGCAGCACATGGAACATTGACAAAGATAGACCATGTAATAGGGCACAGAAACATGGCAAACAAATGCGAAAAAAGCAGAAATAATAAATGTAATCTTCTCAGATAATAATGCAATAAAAATAGTTATTAGTAAGAATACATGGAGAGGCAAACCAAAAACTAATTGGAAATTAAATAATATGATTCTCCAAAATAATTTAGTAAAAGAACAAATCACAGAAACAATTAATAATTTCATTGAAGACAATGACAATAATGAGACATCTTACCCAAACTTATGGGATGCAGCCAAAGCAGTACTAAGAGGAAAATTTATATCACTGAGTGCATATATTAACAAATTAGGGAGGGCAGAGGTTAATGAATTGGGCATGCAATTTAAAAAACTAGAAAATGAACAAATTAAAAATCCTCAGATGAAAACTAAATTAGAAATACTAAAAATCAAAGGAGAAATTAATAAAATTGAAAGTAAAAGAACTATTGAATTAATAAATAAGACCAGAAGCTGGTATTTTGAAAAAGCAGATAAAATAGACAAAGTATTGGTTAATCTAATTAAAAAAAGGAAAGAAGAAAACCAAATTAATAGTATCAAAGATGAAAAAGGAGACCTCACCTCTAATGAAGAGGAAGTTAAGGCAATCATTAAAAACTATTTTGCCCAGTCATATAGCAATAAATTTAAAAATCTAGGTGATATGGATGAATGTTTGCAAAAATATAAATTGCCTAGATTAACAGCAGAAGAAATAGAATACTTAAATAATCCAATATCAGAAAAAGAAATTGAACAGGCCATTAAAAAACTCCCTAAGAAGAAATCGCCAGGGCCTGATGGATTCACAAGTGAATTCTATCAAACATTCAAAGAACAATTAATCCCAATACTATACAAATTATTTGATACAATAAGCAAAGAAGGAATCTTACCAAACTCCTTTTATGACAAAAATATGGTACTGATTCCAAAGCCAGGGAGATCAAAAACAGAGAAAGAAAATTACAGACCAATCTCCTTAATGAACATAGATGCAAAAATCTTAAATAGAATACTAGCAAAAAGACTCCAGTGAGTGATAAAGAGTTATCATGATCAGGTAGGATTTATACCAGGAATGCAAGGATGGTTCAACATTAGGAAAACCATTCACATAATTGACCATATCAACAGTCTAACAAACAAAAACGACATGATTATCTCAATAGATGCTGAAAAAGCCTTTGACAAAATACAGCATCCATTCATATTGAAAACACTGGAAAGTATAGGAATAGAAGGACCTTTCCTAAAAATAATAAACAGCATATACCTAAAACCATCAACAAGCATCATCTGCAATGGGGATAAATTAGAAGCCTTTCCAATAAGATCAGGAGTGAAACAAGGATGCCCATTATCTCCTCTATTATTTAACATTGTACTAGAAACACTAGCTGTAGCAATTAAGAGAAGAAAAAGAAATTGAAGGTATCAAAATAGGCAATGAGGAAACTAAGCTATCACTCTTTGCAGATGATATGATGGTCTACTTAAAAAATCCTAGAGAATCAACTAAAAAGCTAGTAGAAATAATCAACAACTTTAGCAAAGTTGCAGGATACAAAATAAATGCACATAAATCATCAGCATTTCTACATATTTCCAACACAGTAGAGCAGCAAGAGGTAGAAAGAGAAGCACCATTTAATATCACCCTAGACAATATAAAATACTTAGGAATCTATCTACCAAAACAAATACAGGAATTATATGAACATAACTACAAAACACTTTCCAAAAAAAAATAAAACGAGATCTAAACAATTGGAAAAACATTGAGTGCTCATGGGTAGGACGAGCTAACATAATAAAAATGACCATTCTACCCAAATTAATTTACGTATTTAGTGCCATACCTATCAAACTACCAAAAACATTTTTAACTACATTAGAAAAAACTATAACAAAGTTTATTTGGAAGAACAAAAGATCAAGAATATCAAGGGAAATAATGAAAAAAAAAACATGAAGGAAAGTGGTTTAGCAGTACCAGATATTAAGCTATACTATAAAGCAGCTGTCATCAAAACAATATGGTACTGGCTAAGAGATAGAAGGGAGGATCAGTGGAATAAACTTGGGGTAAATGATGTCAGCAAGACAGTGTATGATAAACCCAAAGAGTCCAACTTTGGGAACAAAAATCCACTATTTGACAAAAACTGCTGGGAAAATTGGAAAACAATATGGGAGAGATTAGGTTTAGATCAACATCTCATACCATACACCAAGATAAATTCAGAATGGGTGAAAGACTTGAATATAAAGAAGGAAAGTATAAGTAAATTAGGTGAACACAGAATAGTACACTTGTCAGATCTCTGGGAAAGGAAAGATTTTAAAACCAAATAAGAGTTAGAGAAAATTACAAAATGTAAAATAAATAATTTTGATTATATTAAATTAAAAAGTTTTGGTACAAGGGAAAACAATGCAACCAAAATCAGAAGGGAAACAACAAACTGGGAAAAAATCTTTATTACAAAATATTCTGACAGAGGTCTAATTACTCAAATATACAAGGAGCTAAATTAATTGTATAAAAAATCAAGCCATTCCCGAATTGATAAATGGGCAAGGGACATGAATAGGCAATTTTCAGATAAAGAAATCAAAACTATCAATAAACACATGAGAAAGTGTTCTAAATCTCTAATAATTAGAGAAGTGCAAATCAAAACAACTCTGAGGTATCACCTCACACCTAGCAGATTGGCTAAAATGAAAGAAGAGGAGAGTAAAGAATGTTGGAGGGGATGTGGCCAAATTGGGACATTAATGCATTGCTGGTAGAGTTGTGAACTGATCCAAACATTCTGAATGGCAATTTGGAACTATGCCCAAAGAGCTCTAAAAGACTAACTGCCCTTCGATCCAGCCATAGCATTGCTGGGTTTGTACCCCAAAGAGATCATAGATAAAAAGAATTGTACAAAAATATTTATAGCCGTGCTTTTTGTGGTGGCAAAAAACTGGAAAGCAAGGGTATGCCCTTCAATTGGGGAATGGCTGAACAAATTGTGGTATATGTTGGTGATGGAATACTATTTTGCTCAAAGGAATAATAAACTGGAGGAATTCCATGTGAACTGGAAAGACCTCCAGGAATTGATGCAGAGTGAAAGGAGCAGAGCCAGAAGAACATTGTACACAGACACTGATATATTATGGTAAAATCTAAAGTAATAGATGTCTGTACTAGCAGCAATGCAATGACCCAGGACAATTCTGAGGGATTTATGGAAAAGAACACTACCCACATTCAGAGGAAGAACTACAGGAGAGGAAACACAGAAGAAAAACAACTGGGTGGACACTTGGGTTGATGAGAACATGATTGGGGATATAGACCTGAAAAGACCACACCCATGTAACTATCAATAATGTATAAATAAGTCTTGACTGACCACACCAGTGGAAATGCGAATTAGCTAAGGTGGGGGCAGGGGGTTAGCCAGGGGATGGGGGTGGAGGGGTAAAGGGGGTGAAGGGTAAAGTAAAAACATAAGTTATGTAACCAGGGAAATTTTTTCTAAAAATAAAAAATTATTTAAAAAAAAATAAAGTCCATTCCAACTCAAGTTGAGTTCTCATATTAGAATCATCTGAAAAATGGAAAAAATAATTCAGGCAATCCAATGAATGTATTTTAAAATATTTAATCAGTTGACTGAATTATACTTGGGTTAATTTTCCAGAGCTTAAATAATACAATTTCAATATTTTCAACATGAATGGCTTGATGAAATTGCCCTTTATTCCTTAAAATCATATTTAAGTGTAGGGTCCTCCCCCTAGAAGACACTCATGTCTGGACAATACAATTGACCTCAGGAAAACAAAGGGCTTTTTGCTAGATTACCCAAGGTGTGAGAAGTACCCTGACAGAGTAGTGGGCTCCCCAACTTCAAAATCAGGCAGGGTTCAAGTTGTACATCTGAGGCAATATTAGATGGGTTAATCATTTAATCTCATAGTGCTCCAGGCAATTCTTTAAATTAAAGACAAGTTGATGATCTGTATCAGAAGTGGCAATTCCCACATGAAAGTAAACATAGGTCTGGACCAAAAAAAAAAAAAAAAAAAGGTTGTTTGGGTTTGGGGGGAAGGGGTTTTGCTGGACTACAATTTTTTGCCCATATGAGCAAAATCTCTTACTCTAGAAATGCAGATAACAACATATTCTCCAGTTGCTCTCAAAGTTGTGCTCAAATTATTTTCTTTTTTTTATCCTTCAGCAAGATCATCCATGCAATCTTCTTGAAAGCAGAGACCTTAAACTGAGCTCTCTATTAAGGATTATCCTCAACTCTAATACCTCCAGTTAAAATGTGAGTTCCTTGAAAGTAGGAACAGGTTTTGCTTTTATGTTTGTATCCCCAGTACTCAGCACAGTGTTTGGCTCAAAGTAAGTACTCAATAAATGCTTTTCCATTCCATCTTAGTCTCCATCTTGCCTTTCTTGGTGCCAAGCACATAATAGAAATTTTATAAACAGTTGTTGGTAGATTGATTGACTGAATGATGGCATTTTCTTTCTGCAAATTGAAATTCCTGGAAGGGAGCCTCTTTTGACAGGATTCATCTAATGTGTGGGTCTCATTCTCCTTATTCCATCCAAAAATTCATCCTGGGACTTGTGAGGAAATTTTTCCATATCCATGAAGTTGGATTATGATAAGAGAAAATGATTGCTGAGTATAATATTTTAAGAGAAAATAAAGCAATTGCACAGAAGTGGAAATCCCCAGGCATGACCAAAAGAGTTGATTGGACCGTAGCAATGAGCGATTTGGCAGGTCAAAACAAAGGCCTGGCCAAGGAAATAATGAGCCCCAAATACATAACAAAGCCTGGTCTCTTCCCATTATGAAGTAGATGAACCAAAATTACATAATCTATACACACAAGGATACAAAGTTCTTAGGTAAAACAAGGTGACAAAACAAGGAGTCCTAGCAGCCCCAAAGCTCACTAGTAGTTTCAGCACATCTATAAGAAGATACATTATCATTTCAAGATTGCAACTATCAACAGAAAGCCATGGAGTACAAAGGTGCTAGGCTTCAGATGAAATGGGTTCCTTTTACCTAGTATAGTTAGTAAAGATTTTTCATTAAAGCTGTTTCTGTTTTGTTTTAATAATATATTTGTCTATTAGTTACATTAAAACTTTGAGACATCTCACCCCCTCTTTCTCTTCCTCACACTATAGAAGGCAACTCCCAACTCCCCAAAAATATTTATATATAAAGTCTATCTTTTGTCTTTCTATTTATCAGTTTATTCTCTGGAGATGGACATTCACAAGTTATTCTTTAAATATTAATTCTGTGGCTGTATATAAATGGTTGATTCTTTTGGTTCTACTCATTTTGCTCTCCATAATTTCATGTAGATGTTTCCGAGTTTTTTTAATTAACCTGCTCATCAGTTCTTAGGGTGGAGTAGTATTCCATCACAGTCATATACCACAACATGTTCAGTCATTACCCAGTTGATGAGCATCCCCTCAACTGCCAGTTCTTTCCCACCACAAAGAGTGCCACTATAAATATTTTGGAACATATAGGTTCTTTTGCTTTTTCCCTGATCTCCTTGGGATACAGTACCAACAGTGGTATTGCTGAGTCTAAGGAAATACACAGTTTTATAACTCTCTGTAGGTAATTCCAAATTGCTCTCCAAAATATTTGGATCTGTTCACAGTTTCACCAAGTTAGTTGAAGTTGTTGGGACACATTGATATTGAAAGATATATAGTATCCATAGATCTGCACTATTAGGATTTCCCACAGTGAGAATTTATATATATATATATATA